>NC_069501.1:821627369-821907369 GCF_027579735.1 Bombina bombina
TTTTTTTTTTTTAAATTTACACTATTGTTACACCAGATATGAGTGGTGGCACTGGGCACAGTATACGCTGTGAGCCTGACACACACGCTGGCAGGCAGGCAACTGCAATTAGATTACACAAGCAGACTGATGTTTCACAGTCAAAAAAGTTTTTTTTTTTTTTAAATTTACACTACTGTTACACCAGATATGAGTGGTGGCACTGGGCAAGTGGGCACAGTATACGCTGTGAGCCTGACACACATGCTGGAAGGCAGGAAACTGCAATTAGATTACACAAGCAGACTGATGTTTCACAGTCAATTTTTTTTTTTTTTTAAATTTACACTACTGTTACACAGATATGAGTGGTGGCACTGGGCAAGTGGGCACAGTATACGCTGTGAGCCTGACACACACGCTGGAAGGCAGGCAACTGCAATTAGATTACACAAGCAGACTGATGTTTCACAGTCAAAAAAGTTGTTTTTTTTTAAATTTACACTACTGTTACACCAGATATGAGTGGTGGCACTGGGCAAGTGGGCACAGTATACGCTGTGAGCCTGACACACACGCTGGCAGGCAGGCAACTGCAATTAGATTACACAAGCAGACTGATGTTTCACAGCCAAAAAAGATTTTTTTTTTTTAAATTTACACTACTGTTACACCAGATATGAGTGGTGGCACCGGGCAAGTGGCCACAGTATACGCTGTGAGCCTGGCACACACGCTGGCAGGCAGGCAACTGCAATTAGATTACACAGGGGGAAAAAAGGGCTTTTTGGGGTGCTGTCCTTACAGCAGAGATCAGATGAGACCTTCAGGACTGTAGTGGACACTGAATACATTAGCCTAGCTATAGATTTCCCTATTAATCAGCAGCAGCTACACTGTCCCTCCTCTCACTAACAATGCAGCTTCCGAATGAATCTAAAATGGATGCTGTCCAGGAGGTAGGAGGGTCTGGGAGGGAGGGTCTGCTGCTGATTGGCTGGAATGTGCCTGCTGACTGTGAGGTGGCGAATGCGAACATGCTATGTTCGCCAGGAACTATTCGCCGGCAAACTATTCGCGACATCACTAATAATGTTTATTAGATTGTGTTATTATGAGTGTAACTGTAATTTTATATGTATTTTTTATGTGTTTTGGGACATTTTTGTTCCACAATATGCACTCAAGCAATTGAGTTTACTTTCAACTTGTAATCCAATGCGTGCAAACAGCCACGATAAACCTGATATTGATCGCACGCAACTGTTAGTACGCCACTTGTAATACATTTTATATTGACTTACATTCTAAGCTATCAGAAAACTGTGTAGAAAACAAGATGGGAAACTACCTCTCTGGAGAGATTGAAAATGCATGCAAAATAATTACTGTATATTGTAAAAGTCTTTAATTTTCCTTATTAAAGGGCCATAATACCCAAATGTTGAAACACTTGAAAGTGATGCAGTATAGCTGTAAAAAGCTGACTAGAAAATATCACCTGAACAGCTCTATGTAAAAAAGAAAGATATTTTACCTCAAAAGTTTCTCAGGAGCCACATCCCATTGTAAAGGACTTCTAAGCAACAAATCAGTATGTCTGTCCCGGGAATTACCAATGTCATTGACCAGTACCCAAAGACTCAGATACCGGGAATGTCTCTTGAACATCAGGATCCCTCACCCATAGGACTATCATCAGCAACAAACAGTTGAATTTAAGAAGATCTCGCTGATAGAGGTATCTTAATTTTTAGTCAAAGTGTAATAAATAAAGCAACCGCTGGTCATCAATAGTCTCCAATCTAAATTTCTATGTTGACCACGGCGATTAGAGAGGAACTGATAAGTAAGAGGCCACTGGAAAAGAAGAGGTATTCAGGAAGACAGCTGTAGAAATGTTATTACCTTCTTTGGAAGCTCTTTTAGATGTCAGAAGACAAAGACAAAGAAAGTGGCCACCTTTTCTGTAATAGAAGCATAGATTCAAGTTTCACTGTTTTGAACATTTAGAAGAAGAGATGAGGACCTTGATAGCTTCAATCTTCATTGGCTCATCTTGGGAACTAGCTTCAGTCATGGAATTCAAAAAAAGATTAACGGTAAAGGCTTGAGTAATCCCTGAAGCTTGGCAGGCAAGTCTCTCTTGCTGTCACTTACAAAGGCATCAAATGGGTTACTAAAGAGATCATACTTTCCAAATCATTAGGTGGACCTATGTGAGCAAGTTCATCATTTTTGCTTTTCAGACAGACACAGATGAAACTGATCAAGGATTGCTGGTGCATTCCATTCTGTATCCCTAGAGATGCTATAAAAATAAGACACATATTCCTCCACAGGTCTCTTGCCCTGACACAGAGTCATTAAAGCAGACTGAGCAGAAAAAAATGGTGTGGATCATATCACTCTCATAGTAGCAACAGGTAAGCATTGGGCCCAATTAAATAATAACCAAGAACTGATTAGTAGTATGAGAGAGCATTTTAACACCTTCCATTCAGTGTTGGCACCAAAAACAAGGCCAGAGGCCATTTCCACAAAAGGCATCAAAAAGGTGTGCTAACTAGCTTACAATATTTTCATGAAAGTCTAAAAATCAGCACAAACATGCTCCACTTATAATCTAGGCAATATTTTTGACTTTTGCACACAGCATATATGAAATGGAATGTATTTGCCATTTTTGCCAGCTATTACAGAGTTAAGAAGAAACTGATTTCTACACCAACACAGCACTTCATCATGTTTGTACAGAGCTCACAAAGTTGCAGAAATATAATTGATTTACTGCAGTCTATGTATTAAAATTCAATTATCTATTTTTAAAAGCATTGAAACATAAATACTTTTCCTTGACCAGGTACGAACCATCTAACCTTTTTCCACAAGAATAAATTAACTACACACTGTTGAAAACAAGGCCAAAGGTTATTTTTAACAAATGCAATACAAAAAAGTAGTGATACTGTTGGGATGCATACAGCTTTGACATACCCTGACTGCAGAAAGTAAGATTATTCACGTTACAGAAATTCTTCAGAACTGTTTAGCATGATAAAATCTTTGCAGTTTCCTCTACATAATGCAAAGGGCAGAGATTAATCTTCAAGATCTAACTTCTTTAATTTGCTTGCACTTAAAGTGAAGGTACAGTTACCTTGATTGCAATATCTAATAATACTTGTTCTCCTAAATCAATAGTAGTTTCATTCATCATTGTTTAAAACTTTGACTAGAAACTCAGCTTTCATAGTTAATACTCACTTTTTTTCCTCCGTAAATTCAACCCGTCTTCTTTTTATTTTTTGTCAGGTCAAATTTTTTTACCTATGATTTAGTGCCACTAGGGGGCACGAAACGCGTAAGACAGTCCTTTTCTGTTTGTACCTTGTCTGGGTGCTCAATATTTTAATGTTTGTAATAAATGGATTTTTATTTTTCACTAGCCTAGCAGTGCCTGCAAATCTGTGTGTTTCTCCATGACATTTTTGGCCTGATCTCCCACTTGCTACAGCACTCCAGGTGTGTAGGAAAGCAGTTTTTTTTTATATTTGTTGTTTCTGCTATGACCAGTGGTTTTGACCATGTTCCAGATCCCCCCCTGTTGTATGTTGCAACTTTTTTTGCCAGCTTATTGAAATTCTGGCCGTTAGGCGGCCGTCAATCTACGTTATTCACCTCCCGGATGATCTGCGCATGTCTTCAGAATTTTTTTTGGATCTTGAAAGACAAGTGTGCTCTCGTTTCGCGCATGCCTATTGAAATTATTATTGAATTGGCATAATACGTAGGAGGAGAAGAATGACGCCTGCACATTGAAAAAATGTAGCAGATTACCGCATGCACATTACTGATAGTAAGCGCCGTTATGCGCATGCGCAGTTCAAGGGATCATAGTGAAGTGCTTTGTAGACACATATAGAGTGGGTAGGACCGCTCTATACATCACTATCTAAGATAAGGAAATGGCTGTTGGGAGGAGTCAGGATAGTGATGGTAGGCAACTATTAAACCTCTTTATTATATAAATTTATAAGGTATTGGGGAAAAAATGTTAGCAATTTAGTTTGTTAGACTATGACTAATTCATTAGTGTATTTAGCTTTACCTATACTTAAAGGCTTGACTAAGTAATATTTTGTTCTGAATGTTCCATTTAATAAAGTTAAAATGTTGCAAAAAATTCTTTAGTATATTCTAAAGCAATACATACTGACAATATCACTGGGCTGGTGATGTAAGTTACAAAATCATTTATTTTAATTTTTTATATCATATCAGTCATCTCATAGCAGATCATTTATCACCTTGGAGTATGTAGTGATTGGCAGTTAATTCAGCTATGTTTTCAGAGTTAATGATTTGCCAGATGGTGTTTGGTGGTTGTAAGGCAATCTATTTGTTATAAGAAATTCCACATTGGCTCTAAAGTCAATTACCATGATAAAAAGAGTACAACAAGTGCTGGTTTAAAAAGTGTCTAAGTTCACAACAATTCACAGTAATTAAAAAAGAGCAAGGAGCTCAGATCAAAGCCATATATTGGTATACTGAGGAAACAAACACAAGAATGAAGCCAACCATAAATCTAACATAATTCAGCCCAAGGATACAAAATTGCCCAACAGCAAAAAATAACCATGAAAGATGAAGTCATAAGTGCAGAAGTATTCCCTATGTAGTTTACTGAAAATATATATGTATGTGTGTATGTGTGTATGCTTGCATTTGTGTGTATCATATGCTATTTAACAATCACCTAGATTACGAGTTTTGCGTTAGCCTTAAAAAGCAGCGTTGAGAGGTCTTACAGTCTTGCAGGTACAGGTGTACCGCTCACTTTTTTTCTGCGACTCGAACATACCGCAAATCCACTTACGTCAATTGCGTATCCTATCTTTTTAATGGGATTTGCCTAACGCCGGTATTACGAGTCTTGGAAAAAGTGAGCGGTACAGCCTCTCCTGTCAAGACTCCTACCGCATTTAAAAGTCAGTAGTTAAGAGTTTTATGGGCTAACGCCGTAACATAAAACTCTTAACTAAAGTGCTAAAAAGTACACCTATAAACTACCTATTAACCCCTAAACTGAGCCCCCCCCCACATCGCAAACACTTAAATAACATTTTTAACCCCTAATCTGCCAACCGGACATTTCCGCCACTTTAATAAATATATTAACAAATAAACTGCCACACTCCCGCCTCGCAAACATTAGTTACATTTTTTAACCCCTAATCTGCTGTTCCTAACATCCCCGACACCTACCTACATTTTTTAACCCCTAATCTGCCGCCCCCAATGTCGCCGCCACTATATTAAATGTATTAACCCCTAAACCTAAGTCTATCCCTAACCCTAACACCCCCCTAACTTAAATATAATTTAAAATAATCTAAATAAAATAACTTTAATTAAAGGACCAGTCAACACAGTAGATTTGCATAATCAACAAATGCAAGATAACAAGACAATGCAATAGCACTTAGTCTGAACTTCAAATGGGTAGTAGATTTTTTTTCTGACAATTTTAAAAGTTATGTATTTTTCCACTGCCCTTGTACCATGTGACATCCATCAGCCAATCACAAATGCATACACGTACCATGTGACAGCCATCAGCCATTCACAAATGCATACACACTTTTTCTTGAACATGCTCAGTAGGAGCTGGTGACTCAAAAAGTTTAAATATAAAAAGACTGTCCACATTTTGTTAATAGAAGTAAATTGGAAAGTTGTTTAAAATAGCATGCTCTATCTGAATAATGAAAGTTTAATTTGATTGAGTGTCCCTTTAACTAAATTATTCATATTTAAAACTAAATACTTACCTATAAAAGGGGGTCCTAACGCTGGTTTTGTCCTACCGCTGGTATTTAGAGTCTTGTAGGTAAGGGTCTAACGCTCACTTTCCAGCCACGACTTTTCCATACCGCAGATCCCCTTACGTCAATTGCGTATCCTATCTTTTGAATGGGATCTTTCTAACGCCGGTATTTAGAGTCTTGGCTGAAGTGAGCGTTAGAAATCTAACGACAAGACTCCAGCCGCAGAAAAAAGTCAGGAGTTAAGAGCTTTATGGGCTAACGCCGGTTCATAAAGCTCTTAACTACTGTGCTCTAAAGTACACTAACACCCATAAACTACCTATGTACCCCTAAACCGAGGCCCCCCCACATCGCCGCCACTCTAATAAAATTTTTTAACCCCTAATCTGCTGACCGCACACCACCGCAACCTACATTATCCCTATGTACCCCTAATCTGCTGCCCCTAACATCGCCGACCCCTACATAATATTTATTAACCCCTAATCTGCCCCCCCAACGTCGCCGCTACCTACCTACACTTATTAACCCCTAATCTGCCGACTGGACCTCGCCGCCACTATAATAAATTTATTAACCCCTAAACCGCCTCACTCCCGCCTCAAAACCCCTATAATAAATAGTATTAACCCCTAATCTGCCCTCCCTAACATCGCCGACACCTAACTTCAAGTATTAACCCCTAATCTGCCGACCGGACCTCACCACTACTCTAATAAATGTATTAACCCCTAAAGCTAAGTCTTACTCTAACACTAACACCCCCTAAGTTAAATATAATTTAAATCTGACTAAATAAAATAAGTCTTATTAAATAAATGATTCCTATTTAAAACTAAATACTTACCTGTAAAATAAACCCTAATATAGCTACAATATAAATAATAATTATATTGTAGCTATTTTAGGATTAATATTTATTTTACAGGCAACTTTGTATTTATTTTAACCAGGTACAATAGCTATTAAATAGTTAATAACTATTTAATAGTTACCTAGTTAAAATAATTACAAAATTACCTGTAAAATAAATCCTAACCTAAGTTACAAATAAACCTAACACTACACTATCAATAAATTAATTAAATAAACTACCTACAATTACCTACAATTAAATCAACTAAACTAAATTACAAAAAAAACAACCCACTAAATTACAAAAAACCCCCCCACTAAATTACAAAAAATAAAAAAGATTACAAGATTTTTAAACTAATTACACCTACTCTAAGCCCCCTAAAAAAATAACAAAGCCACCCAAAATAAAAAAATGCCCTGCCCTATTCTAAAATAAAAATTTTACAGCTCTTTTACCTTACCAGCCCTTAAAAGGGCCTTTTGCGGGGCATGCCCCAAAGAAAACAGCTCTTTTGCCTGTAAAAAAACATACAATACCCCCCCAACATTACAACCACCACCCACATACCCTTATTCTAACCCAAACCCCCCTTAAAAAACCTAACACTAAGCCCCTGAAGATCTTCCTACCTTATCTTCACCACGCCGGGTATCACCGATCTGTCCAGAAGAGGGTCCGAAGGCTTCATCCTATCCGGCAAGAAGAGGTCCAGAAGAGGGTCCGAAGTCTTCATCCTATCCGGCAAGAAGAGGGCATCCGGACCGGAAGACATCTTCATCCAGGCGGCATCTTCTATCTTCTTCCATCCGGCGGGACCATCTTGAAGCAGCCGACGCGGATCCATCCTCTTCTAACGACGTCCTAAGTCCGAATGAAGGTTCCTTTAAATGACGTCATCCAAGATGGCGTCCCTCGAATTCCGATTGGCTGATAGGATTCTATCAGCCAATCAGAATTAAGGTAGGAAAAATCTGATTGGCTGATTGAATCAGCCAATTAGATTCAAATTCAATCCGATTGGCTGATTGCGATCTGTTCCGATCAGCCAATAGAATGTGAGCTCAATCTGATTGGCTGATTGGATCAGCCAATCCGATTGAACTTGAATCTGATTGGCTGGTTTTTTTCAGCTCAAACTGCCCCATTGTCCCCAAAATTTTGGAGCCTAACACAGCCCTTCAGAGAACTCTAAATACCAGCGTTATTTAAAAGGTGCGGGGGGGAAAAAAACATGCATAGCTAACGCACCCCTTTGGCCGCAAAAATCTAAATGTAGGCATAAGGTAGGGTGAAGACGTCTCAAGGTAAGGTGATCTTCAAGGGGTTAGTGTTAGGTTTTTTTAAAGGGGGATTGGGTGGGTTTTAGAGTAGGGTTGGGTGTTTGGGTGGTGGATTTTAATGTTGGTGGAGTTATTGTATTTTTTTTTTACAGGTAAAAGAGCTGATTACTTTGGGGCAATGCCCCGCAAAAAGCCCTTTTAAGGGCTATTTGTAATTTAGTATAGGGTAGGGATTTTTATTATTTGGGGGGGCTTTTTATTTTATTAGGGGGATTAGATTAGGTGTAATTAGATTAAAAATTAACAAAAGCAATTTGTGCGCAAATCTAACCCCTGCACACATACTATTCTGCTCCCATAAAGCAGAAAGCACAAAAACAAGTTTATAATGATAAGAAGGTGTGTGTGTGCGCTAGCAGCTATGGGGTAAACCATAAAAAGCCTCTATAGGAGGTCTCTAAGAATATAAAGTATAAAAACAATCCTTATGGATTAAAAATAAAAGTGACTACAATGAGAGATATATATATATATATATATAGCATAGAATATATAGAATTTATTTAAAAACAAACATAAATATATATGACCGGTCATACCAAAAAAACAATACAAATCTAAAATAGATAAATAGGAGCTCAGAATACAAAAAAATTGGTATCCGCTTCAGTAATTATCAAGCGAAAATGGCCAAACTTAGGTAGTCATATAGACAGGAGAGAGAGATTTAGGCAGTATACATATTCCCTTATTGCTGAGAAAATGTAGTCTCTAATCCTGTAGAGTAGAGTTCACTATGTGATAACAATAATCCAACCGTTTTTATAGATAAACATTTAATAGCAGTGTTCCATGTAGATCCAAACTAGGATTTAATATACCGATATTTCAATTGATGATTCATGTATGTTATAGTGTTACGTGTAAACCAGGTGAAGATGCGTACCAATAAACCAAACTACAGGGCTGCTACACCTCTGTGTGCCTACCTGCTCCCCTCTGAGCTTGATGTGATCCTCTCGTGGTGAGACACAGGTGTCTGTGCAGCTCCGTGTAGCTGGTGACGTCACACGTTACGTCGGTACTATCAGAAAGAAGATCCGTTTTTAAGCCAAAATCCTTTACTCTGCGCAGAGTGTTTTTTGGAAAGAAAAGTAGTTCCTTGGTTAATCTGTTGTAATCCTCGAATCGGTAATATAATATTACTCATATGACACTGCTCTATTCCCATCAACGCGTTTTGCCATTTACAATGGCTTTATCAAGATGGTTTAAACTGATTCTTGGCTGCTTTATAAATGGGTGTATTTTTCGGGATTGGTCAAAATGAGTCCTTCTTATTTCCAATTATCTCTCTCTTAAGGTGGATATTTTTTAAGATGGACTGATGAATTCATATATAACAAGAACATATATAAAAAGAATCTTTAAGCTTATTTAGAACTATATATGTAAGTCTTATATAAACATTCATTTCTTAATAGAACCGACTATACCTATACTGTATATATAATGCAAAATTGTTAAAAATATTAGTCAATATTGATTAACATAAAAAAATATGTATGCTTTTCATGTATAGTGGTAATGTTCAATAGTGGGTATAACGGAATTAAAAATTAGACAACTGAGATAAGTTGTTAAATCAATATTAACCCTGATAACTAGTGATGTCGCAAACCTAAAATTTTGCGTTCGCGAACGGCGAACGCGAACTTCCGCAAAAGTTTGCGAACCGGCGAACCGGGCGAACCGCCATAGACTTCAATAGGCAGGCGAATTTTAAAACCCACATGGACTCTTTCTGGCCACAAAAGTGATGGAAAAGTTGTTTCAAGGGACTAACACCTGGACTGTGGTATGCCGGAGGGGGATCCATGGCAAACTCCCATGGAAAATTACATAGTTGATGCAGAGTCTGGTTTTAATCCATAAAGGGCATAAATCACCTAACATTCCTAAATTGTTTGGAATAACGTGCTTTAAAACATCAGGTATGATGTTGTATCGTTCAGGTAGTGTAAGGGTTTTTTTTTTTTTTTAAATGTACACTAATGTTTTAGCAGATATGACTTGCACTGGTGTGACACTGTGCCTGGCAGGACCTGGAACACACACGTGTGAGGGAAACTGACTGCTATTATTTGACAGTAAAAAAAGTTTTTTTTTTTTTTTTAAATGTACACTACTGTTTTAGCAGATATGACTTGCACTGGTGTGACACTGTGCCCTGGCAGGACCTGGAGCGCACACGTGTGAGGGAAACTGACTGCTATTATTTCACAATAAAAAAGGTTTTTTTTTTTAAATGTATGTACACTACTGTTTTAGCAGATATGACTTGCACTGGTGTGACACTGTGCCCTGGCAGGACCTGGAGCGCACACGTGTGAGGGAAACTGACTGCTATTATTTCACAATAAAAAAGTTTTTTTTTAAATGTATGTACACTACTGTTTTACCAGATATGACTTGCACTGGTGTGACACTGTGCCCTGGAACGTACACGTGTGAAGGAAACTGACTGCTATTATTTCACTGTAAAAAAAAAGTTGTTTTTTTTTTTAAATGTACACTACTGTTTTAGCAGATATGACTTGCACTGGTGTCACACTGGGCCCTGGCAGGACCTGAAACACACACGTGTGAAGGAAACTGACTGCTATTATTTCAAATTAAAAAAAGTTTTTTTTTTTTTTTTTTTAAATGTACACTACTGTTTTAGCAGATATGACTTGCACTGGTGTCACACTGTGCCCTGGCAGGACCTGAAACGCACACGTGTGAAGGAAAATGACTGCTAATATTTCAAATTAAAAAAAAGTTGTTTTTTTTTTTTTATTTTAAATGCACACTACTTTTTTTTTAGCAGATATGACTTGCAATGGTGTCACACTGTGCCCTGGCAGGACCTGAAACGCACACATGTGAAGGAAAATGACTGCTATTATTTAAAATTAAAAAAAAGTTTTTTTTTTGTTTTTTTTTTAAATGTACACTACTGTTACACCAGATATGAGTGGTGGCACTTGGCAAGTGGGCACAGTATACGCTGTGAGCCTGAGCTGGCAGGCAGGCTGCAATTAGATTACACAGGGGAAAAAAAAAAGAAGCAGACTGATGTTCTAGCCCTAAAAAGGGCTTTTTAGGGTGCTGTCCTTACAGCAGAGATCAGATGAGTCCTTCAGGACTGTAGTGGACACTGAATACACTAGCCTAGCTATCGATTTCCCTATTAAATCAGCAGCAGCTACACTGTCCCTCATCTCACTAAGAATGCAGGCTCCGAATGAATCTAAAATGGATGCTGTCCAGGAGGTGGGAGGGTCTGGAAGGGAGTGTCTGCTGCTGATTGGCTGGAATGTGTCTTGTGACTGTGAGCTACAGGGTCAAAGTTTACTCAATGATGACGAGTAGGGGGCGAATCGAACATCGCATATGTTCGCCGTCCGCTGCGAACGCGAACATGCAATGTTCACTGCGAACTATTCGCGGCAGAACTGTTCGCGACATCACTACTGATAACCCTAATACCATCTTTATATACATAAGTATGACTAAAAGCCATATTAGAATACACCATCTATGATTGGCATCTTGGAAAGTCTTAATATTATTATGGCATAAACTAATACATGCTCTTATATCTGTTCTAATACCTATTATGCCTAAAATTATATCCAAAAACTATATCTAAAAAGATTATAAAATATCAGTCTAAAATAAAAGGATTTAGGTCCAACTCAGAATTTAAACCTAGTGGATACAATGTCTGTAGCTCATATATCAATTCTGCTTCTTTTCTTAAAAGTAAGCGATCATAATTACCCCCTCGCCATGGTTTATTAATTTTACATATGCCCCAATATTTTAGGTCTTTAATGTTGTTCTGATGTTTTACCCTGAAATGCTCATATAAATCGGGTCTCCTGATCTCCCTTTTTGATTAAGTTGAGATGTTCCCTTATCCTAGTATGTAGGGTTCTAGAGGTCTCCCCTAGGTACTGTTTCCCGCATTAACATTGGATAAGGTATATGATACCTTTATCGCTACACCTAATAGTGTCCTTGATGTTATATTTTTTGCCTGTATTGGTAGATCTATATTCCCTGCACTTAGTGCTATGTTGGCATGCTTTGCAACTATAGCAAGAGAAATATCCCCGTAATTGGTTAGCTAATAAATCTCTATCCTGCATTTTAAGTTGCTGTGTTTTTTTACTAAAGTCACTGGGTGCAAGAATATTTCGAATATTAGTAGCCTTCCTGAAAATAATGGTGGGATGTTCAGGAATTGAATCTCCTATAATGAGATCTCATCTGATTAAATGCCAGTGTTTATTAAGTATCTTTGTTAGATGTTTGTGGTGACAATTGTAATTAGTCACAAAGGGCACTTTTAAAATGTCATTGGTGTTAGTTTTAATTCTTGGTGTTTTAGCAAGTATCACTTTCCTATCCATATTTCTTTCTTTAGTGATAGTAGTTTTCAATGCCTCTGGGTCATATCCCTTTTGTAGAAATCTACTTTCTAGAATTTCTACTTGTGAATTAAACTCTGAAAGTTTTGAACAATTCCGCCTTATTCTAAGGAACTGTCCCTTGGGGATGTTGTCTATCCAACGTTTCAGGTGGCAAATGTGTGTTGGAATATAGTTGTTAGCGTCTATTGTTTTAAAATGTTTTTTGTAACTAATTCACCTTGTTCTACGTATATGTCCAGGTCAAGAAATGTGATCTTTTGTCTACTCAGTGAATATGTGAATTTTAAGTTCAAATCATTTCAATTCATGTCTTCTAAAAAGGATGTCAGACTATCTTCACTACCTCTCCACACTATTATAATATCATCTATGTACCGTTTGAATAACACGAGGCTTGCTCCCAGTCTATACCCTTGGATAAAATGGTGCTCCCATTTACCCATAAATAGGTTGGCATAGCTGGGAGCAAACCTTGTGCCCATCGCAGTACCTTGAACTTGAAGGTATATATTATCATTGAATGCAAATACATTATTTGTAAGTATAAATTCAATACATTCTAGAATAAACTGGTTATGTCTCATTTGGGTGGTGTTCTCACTTTTTAGAAACCAATCAATAGCAGCGATGCCTTTATCATGTTTAATGCTCGTATAGAGAGAGCTTACATCGCTCGTAGCCAGAATATAATCATCATGCTATTCAAGGTTTTCCAATAAGTTTAGGACATCGGTGGTGTGTTTAAGTTATGAAGGCAGCTTCTGTACATAATTCTGAAGTTGTGTATCGACATATAGGGAAAGGTTGAAACAAATTGAGGATATCCCTGATATTATTGGACGTCCTGGTGGGTTTCTTAAATTCTTGTGGATTTTTGGCAAAAAATAAAACATAGCCATTTTGGGATATTTATTTTATATGAAATTAAATTCTTTAGTATTAATCAGACTATTATCTTTAGCTTTTTTTCAAATGTTATACAATTTTGTGTTAATGTTATTCATGGGGTTTAATTTCAATTTCTTATATATGTCTATATCATTAAGGAGGCGATTAGCCTC
Source organism: Bombina bombina (assembly GCF_027579735.1). Taxonomy (NCBI): domain Eukaryota; kingdom Metazoa; phylum Chordata; class Amphibia; order Anura; family Bombinatoridae; genus Bombina; species Bombina bombina. The sequence goes on from NC_069501.1 coordinate 821,640,867, forward strand.
TAAAATATAATTGGATGTGTCCATAATGACCAATTCTCCGCCCTTTTCGGCCGGTTTAATAGTGATATCCTTATTTTTTTGGAGATGGGTAAGGGTATCTCTTTCTTTTTTGGTCATATTGTATCTAATTTTCCTATTATCTTCTGTATTAAGTTTCGACACTTCTGATAAAACTGACTTTTCAAAAACTTCAATATTAGTCCCTTTGCTATGATATGGATACAATTTGGATTTGGGTTTAAGTTGAGTATATGTAATCTCATTAGGCGTGTCTATGGTTTTATAGGCTTGTTTTTCCACAGGATTTTTAATAAAATGCCTCTTAAGGGTTAGTTGTCTAACAAATAGTTTGATATGAATATGGGTTTCAAATTTGTTCAATTTGGTAGTGGGTGCAAAAGTTAGACCTAATTTTAATACTTTGGTTTCTTCTTCTGAAAGTGGTTTCTGACTAAGGTTAAATAAACCTATATTTTCTATTTCCATTTCTTTTTGGATTGTACATTTCTCTCTCCTTCTGTTTCCTCTAACTCCTCTATGTTTCTTTTTGAGCGTGTTCTTCTTTGGTCTAATGGTGTTCCTGTCCCTAAAAAATCACCCGAAGTGCTTGGTCTATTTAACTTTTCATTGTTACGAGTCTCTTCTATTGTATCATTGTGTGTTACTATAGGTTGAAATCTATTCCTTAAGGGAATAGACCATTCTTTTTTTTTTAAAATACTTTTTTATTGAGGACAAGATAAAATTACATATACATCTGGAAATGATACATCAGAATAAACAATAATAACAGATTGTCATTTATACAATAGGGTGCCAACATTTTCAGAACATTATTCCAATTCTTAGTTCTCCATTCTTGAAATTTTAGAAGGCAACCAAAAAATTCACGCCATCCAGCCTCCCAAGGAAGCTGTCAGCCAGATCTAACATATTTGGTCCTCTCTCTTTTTTTTTTTTTAACTAAAACCTATATAACTCAGATCAATAAACTTTCAACTAATCTACAACTTGACTATCATATTTGTATGCATAGATTGTGATGACCTAGTTCAGGCCTTGTGGTGGGGGGAAGAAAAAAAAAAATATGTACAGCGTCCCTCTCTCTAGACAGCAACTCTTCTCGCCTCCCCTGAATTGTCTTGTTTTTGGTATAAGAATCCCCATTCCCCCCTCAAAGAGGCTGCTAGCATGTATTCAGTTTGAGCAAATGGAGCTAATAGTTGCCTCTGTGTTTCCAGGCTCAAAGTTACAATATATGCCTGCCAAGTGTTTAAGTCTTTTTTTAGTATCCATCTTAGTGTCTAATTGTTCTATGAGCAATTGTCTATGTAGGCTGTGTTTAAATGTTGTAAAGGTGGGAGCAGATTTTACCGTCCATACTTTCAAAATTACCTTTCTTGCTATTAAAATGATAGTAGTGAGCAGGGGGCCATGTCTAGGACTTGTCTCCCTACACTCCAAAAAACAGATTTGTTCCACGGCAATTTGAACTTTGATTGCTATAACATAAGTAAGCCAGTAGGAAATCTTACCCCAAAACTGTCCAACCCGTGGGCACGTATAGAAATAATGGAGGAAGTTGGGGTCATTCAGTCTGCACTTCCTACATTTGTTCCCTACATTAGGATTCCATTTAGATAATCGTCGTGGGATGATGTAATCTTTATGCAACATTCTAATCTGGGATTCCCTAAGGGTCATGGACAATGTCATAAGAAAACAAACAAAAAGTGGCGCTTCAGGATAATTAAAAAACGGGAACACTTTATTGTTGATAACGTATCACAGCATGGATTCAGATAAAATAAAACACTTGCAAGTGTCAGACAAGAGCTTGACGCGTTTCGGCTTACGTCATCATCAGAAGCCTTAATCACATTATCAACCAACACCCCTTTTAAAGGCTTAACTACTTACTGATAGGTTAACAATAGATTGCATCACTAGATAATTGAACATTATACAGATTAACCTTTTATAGACAATCTCCCCTAACTAAACCCCTCCCTTTCTGAATTACTTATGCTAAATAATTTTTGCTTGCTAAATATATAAGAAAAGGAGTATCTACCACTCTAGTAGTTAAGGCTCTCAATTATTAGCTTATACTCTACTTGTCTAATAGTAATTTTAAATCTAAACATAGCAATTTCTAAAAGCAGGGGAGGAATGAAGAAGAGGAGAAAGGGGGGAGGGGAAAAAAAGGGGGAGGGGTAAAATATGTACATATTACTTCCATACATTTATCAGGTCTGCCTGTGTGTTAAAACCTAATGGCAAACGTGATTGCAAAGAAAATATCCAAAATGCTTAATGTTTAGATAACAGCATATCTAGGTTTCCCCCTCTTTTTTTTAAACTCACTTTTTCAATGACTTGCCACTTAAACGTTTTTACATTCTCATTATGTTTAGTTATAAAGTGTGCTGCCAGTGCAGAACAGGGGGTGGAGGAAGAGATGTCATTTAAATGCTCTCTAATCTGTACTCTCCCCTCCCTAGTGGTCAATGGACAATGTTGCCCTCTTAACATTTTCTATACTCTGTTGTATCACTTCCGTCAAGTTTTCCCTCTCCAGGTCCCTGCTCCATCTGTTCTCTAACAAAATTAAATTTTTAGATTCGATTTTACTTAATAGGGTTCTATATAGCCCCAAGATTGTAAAATTACCAAGTTTAAATGAAGCTACCGATGGGCCGAGAGCATGCGGCTCCCAAAAAAACAGGTAATTTCTAATAAGCTGGTTAATATAATGTCTCATTTGAAGGTAGGCATAGAAATGAGTTTGCGGTAGTCTGAATTGAGTTTGTAGTTCAGCAAAAGCCTTTACACACCTCCTAGCTGGACCCAGAGCATCCCCCACCGAACACAATCCCATGCCCTCCCAAGCAACAAATGGAGAGGTGTCAATACCTGGAGGGAAACTAGTATTGTTCCATAGTGGAATCATTCTTGGAGACACACAGCAATGGCCAACGTGATGCAAAGTCAGTCGCCATGCCGTCAGCACATCTTTGTAAAGAAAATTATCTCTAATCTCCAAGGGAACATTGTTAAAGGAGGCATAGGGTAAGTAAGAGAGGTCAAACGCCCCCAGGGCATGGCTTTCCAACTCGGGCACGTGAAAGTGCTTTGTTTTAATTGCCAATCTAGCATGAGTCGATTGAGTGCTGCCCAGTTATACAATTTAATGTTGGGCAGGCCCAAGCCACCCTATGAGGGTTGAGCATATAATTTGAACAGGGCTATTCTAGGTTTGCCCCCCCTCCATAGGAAGCCCGAAAGGGCCCGTGTATATAGAGCCATATCTCTCTTTGTGATCAAAAAGGGTGTCATTAGGAGAGGGTACAAAATCTGCGGCAAGATTACCATCTTAATTAGGTTAACACGTCCCGTGAGGGAGACAGGCAAGTTCTTCCAGTCTTCCAAGGTTAGTTCGATGTCTCGACACACCCACGTAATATTAGCGTGGTATAGAGTTTGGATATTAGTGGACAAGCGAATCCCCAGGTAAACCAAGGTTGGATTAGCTACTTGAAATGGGTAAGTAAAGGATTGGGTATGGTGTCTCCGAAGCCACAATATTTCCGACTTGGTTTCATTTATCCGATAGCCCGAAAAGGACCCAAACGCTTCTATTGTTGCTAGAATTTTTGGAATATACTTGGCAGGATGCTCTACAAATAGAAGCATAGAGGGCAAGCTGCAGCCTCGTATTACCCAATGCAATACCTGGGAATACTTTGCGTAGCTTAATAGCCAGCGTCTCCAAGGCCAGGTCAAAAAGAAGGGGGGATAGGGGACAACCCTGACGAGTGCCTCTCTGTAGGATGATACGTGGGGAGAATAAACCATTAGCCATGATGTGGATCCATGAGGCTGTATATATGTTACTAATATATTGAGAAAAAGATCCAGAGAAACCGAAGCATTGCAGCGTGCCAAAGAGGTGTCTCCACTCCACCCTGTCGAAGGCCTTCTCTGCATCCAGGGACAGCAGGAAGGCATCCGATTCATCTTGCACTCTTGCGGCGCCAGACCTGTCCAGGAAGTGTGCTATAGCATGAAATACCCTCCTAACGTTCGTCACTGATGTCCTGTGACACATGAATCCGGTCTGATCGGGGTGTATGATATCCATTAGTATTACTTTTAGCCTATCAGACAAAATTTTCATTAGTTCTTTGTAATCCGAATTAAGGAGGGTAATGGGCCGATATGACTCAGGCAAGCGAGGCTCCTTTCCTGGTTTCGGAATTAGAGACACAAGTGCCATTGTAAACGTTTTTTTGGGGGGGACCAAATCTTTATAATATAAATTGAATAACTTAGTTAGGGTGGGAGTGATTTGAGGTAAGCCATCTGGGCCCGCCACTTTCCCGTTTGACATAGAGGAAATCGTTCTCAATATCTCCTCTGAGGAGATAGGGGAGTTGAGAGTTGCCCGTTGTTCCCGGTTGATCTGTGGACGGTCTAAATTGTTCCAAAACAAATTTATAACCTCCTGTGGGGGCATCTTTTGGCTAGCGTACAAAATGGAGTAATACTCCGCTAACGCCCCTAGTATAGACTCAGGAGTCTTGTGGGTATTATTGTGAAATGTAATAGCCGCAATAGGTCTGCGAACCGCCCGGCGGTTTATGAGGGAGGCCAGTAACCTGCCAGATCTATCTCCCTCCCTATGGTACTTGGCACTCGTTCTAAGAAGTTGCGCCACCGCCTGCTGATTCAAGAAAACATCCAACTCACCTTTGGTGGTGAGATATCTATCTTTAGTGATCTGGCAAGGACTACTGCAATATGTCTGATAGGACTCTGTCAGATTTTCTTGTAGCTTTTGCAATTTAGTCTGTGCCTTCCTTCGCAACGCGGCCACATAGGAGATGATATCCCCAGTCAGAATCGCTTTTGCCGTGTTCCAAAAAAATTCTGGGTTATCCAAGTGAATGTGATTATCGATATAATAATCATTCCACTCATGTGTTAGATGTTTTAAAAAAGCATCTGAGATGTAGAGATATCCTGGGAATTTTAGCATATGCTTATTAGAAACCAGAGCTCCAAAAGAAACCACCAACTCAACCGGTGCATGATCAGAGATCACCACATTACGAATCTTGGTCTTGGTCACTCTCGGGATCAAATTAGAGGATATCATAAAATGATCAATGCGGGACAACGTTGGAGTGGCCCTAGAAATGCAAGTAAAGTCTTTGCTTTCAGAATTATGTAGCCTCCAGACATCAATGAGCTGCAGAGAGTCAGATAACCTAGCAAACACTTTTCTTTCAAAGGTACCCTTGCCCCCAGGTTTGCTCCCCACTGTTGGATGCTCCGGATCCCGCATTCTATCAAATATGGGGTTCGAACTAAGTTAAAATCTCTCCCAAGTATTATGTCTAATCCCAAGTATGGAGTAAGTTTCTGAATAATTTTAGTCCAAAAGGCCGTGGATTTACAGTTTGGAGCATATATGTTACACAGTACTAATATCTTCTGATTTATTCTGACCTTCACCACGAGATACCTCCCCTCTGTGTCCTTATGAGTAGCCAAAAACTCTACGTTTCCCAAAAAGAATTGCAATGCCCCTGCTGGAGTTAGTGTACGAGATGTATTCCACCGATCCCACCCAATCCCTTCTCAATTTTTCATGCTCCATATCAGAGAGATGAGTCTCCTGCAATAATGCAATGTCTACTCCTAGACATCTTAGATGTGTCAATATGGTACTTGTCTTGGTGGGCGAATTAATTCCCCCCATGTTCCATGTTATAAATCTTACTGCCATTTAGATGTCCATATGTGGACCAGGGCTGCAAGAAAAAAAAAAGGGGGGGGGGAGGGCCACAAACAAACAACCCCACCCCCCACCACCACAACAGCAAACCAGCATATAGCCTCTGTAGGCTAGTATTATTTTAAAAAAATGACCACCCCACCGCAGCAATCACATCATAGCGTGCTAACACAATAAATCATGGTTGTTTCCAAATCAGTGTTAGCAGCTTTTTCCCAAAGAACATACTTATTAACAGATGCCCAGGTATTTCCAGTTAGCAGTAGCGGCAAAAGTAATAACAATATTTGGTACTCTCCAGAATGGGGAATTTCTTCCACATCAGTATTGTCAGGGAGATTTAAACTAAAGACCTCTAGTTGCCCTGTCCAATGGTACAGAGCTTTTGTCCCATACCTATGAGTCAAACATTTGCAAAAGTATGGCTACATACAATAGGTAAACTAACAGCCCACCTTGGTAAGTTGCTGGGGTTATATACATCCCCATCTTGCGAGAAGACAGAACTGATGGTAAAACTGAACAGCATTTCCACACATAAAAACTTAACATATAAAACTCCAACATTATAACCATGCATAATTGAATAATACATCATTAATTATCTTTAGGGATTCATAATAACCACCTTGTTTGAGAGAAATAAACCCACAAAAAACATTGTATTGTCATTTTTCAGCCTGGGTCTGAGTGTGATGATCTAGGTGAACCAGCTGGCGGCCCATTTTGCTCCCTCCCCAGGTATTCAGTGACCTCCCGTGGGGTATCAAAGAATTTAGGGCCAGAGGGGGTTAGTAGTTTCAGTTTGGCATATACCTTCCTATCCTCCCTGTTTAGCCTTGAACATAATGGAGAGAACTTTTTTCATAAGCTCAGAGGAGTAATCCTGAAAAATAAGCAATTTAGAGCCCTCGCACATGAGTGGGGTGACCTTTCTATAAGCCCGTGGCATCTCCACTTTTAATTGAAAATGTAAGAGTTTAATCATAACTTGCTGAGGCTGTGTGTTCTCTCTCTCTCATGCTGCCTGTCCAGGCCCACCCTGTGCGCTCTCTCAACACTACCTTTAAACAAAGTGGGCATCAATTTAAGTAACAGTGGCAGAGTATTTTCTACAAAGTGAATAAGGTCTTTGGGCTTTACACTTTCAGGGATCCCCAGGATGTGCAAATTATTACGGCGGGACCTATTTTCTAAGTCCTCCAGCCTCTGGTATAATATCACATTTTGTTTCACTAAAACATCTATTTGTGTATCATGGGTGGTGGTTGTATCCTCAAGCCCTGACACCCTATCTTCTATTTCTGTGAATCTGGCAGAAAACTGTTTCATTTCCCCAGTTAGTGGTCCAAGCCCTTTTGCAGACATTCCATTTTAGGGAGAAAGATGGAGGAGAGCTGCTGTACCACAGCATGTGTTTCCATGGGTAGCACATTAACATCCTGCGCAATAGAGGGTGACTCCTGTGCATGGTCATCAGCTCCCCTGTTCTTTCCTGAGCTTTTATTTTTCCCAGACATTCTACCTCCGGTTAAAAATCTATCCATGTAGCAGCTCAGATAGTCTCAGGGATAGTGTACCCAACCAGCAAAGACCCTCAATATACAGTGTGACATGAACAAATACAGTAATGAAAGTCAATACAGTGCTATCAGTCTATTACAGTAACTACTGAGCAGGCTGTGTCCTGAGTCAAATGAATACAGTCTCAAACAAAGATCTCCATCTGAGATTGCTATGAATGTTCAGGTGTGGTATGGGGTGAGAGCTCTATCAGGTCAATATATCTTTCAAAAAATGTTTCTGTGGAACTGCCTGAACAGAGTTTGGAGCTGACCAGTGCTCCACTATGACAAAGTCCTGCCCCTCTGCCCCAATGTGATGTCTTACAAGCCATAATACTGACCAAGGGCCTATCCCAACTTGCCCTGCAAAAAGCGTTATAGTCAGTTACCACTATGAAGGAGCCACAGTCTTTTCCCCTCTTTGTTATCCGTTGGCCTTATGTGTGTGTGGGAGGTGAATGCAAAGTTACCTTCTCCGGTGGCGGCAGGGTGCATGTAGCAAAGGCCTGTGCAAGAAATAAGAACAGCTCCTGTCCGGACCCATGTGAAGTGAAGATCCAACTCACCACCACCAGATCAGAGCATTAACTGAACTTTCCGATCTACTTGATTGATGCAACAGCCCTGGCAGATGATGTCGAGGTGCCGGAGCCACTCTCCCCCCTCAGCAAGTACCGGACAAGATGGCGTCTTTTCGCGCCTCAGTGAAGCGATCAGCTTGTCTGTCCAGCGTCCGCGTGTGGCTGTACTTGTGAGGTCTAGATATTTCACCAATCAATCTGGCCTCTATTCTTCTTAGATTACTATCAGGGGTATGTTACCCCGACCGCTCACCACTGTCTGCTCCGTCCAATGTTCCTCAAAGCCAATATTGCGCACCACGGTGCTCCGGTGAGACAAGATAGTCCCCTGCACTCAGTGAAATCAGGCCAGACACTCCACTCGGCTCTAATCAGTCAGTATATTTCGCCCAGCAAGGAGGGACGGGTGCATCACAAGTTCTTGCTACGTGTATGCACACTTACATGTGCTGATGGACCTGCGGTGGGGGCGAGGTGGCTGTCGCCTGTGCAAAAAGTGCCAGGCACTCTATGTGCTAAGGCTAAATTGCACTCTGGCTATGCAAGAGTCCTTCAAAGGCAAAACAAGCAGGTTTTAATCCAAAAAAAAGCCCAATAATAGAGCATCAATTCCGGAGCTCCTAACTTCAGCTGCCTGCTCCTTGGCCCGCCCATCGGAAGTTCATAGACCATTCTTTTTTCTTCAAATGTGTATGTCTATTACCTCTATAATAATTTCCTTGCTCTCTATGGTAATTCTCATAATCCCTATTTTGATAACTTCTGTGAAATGGTTCATATGTGTTTTGTGTTGATATTCTAAAATAGTAGTTCTCTTCATTCTTATTTTCAATTCTATTGTATCTATAGTGATTATCAAAATTATCCTTCCATGTGTTGTTACTACTTTTTTCATATGTGTATCTGGTTTGCTCTGGTGGAGTCTGTAGATAATTTTTCTTGTGTGTGCATCTTGTGTGGTATCCATCTCTATTTACTAAATCCCGTGAATGTGAAGTGTCTACTTTGTAATGACCCCTATGATGTGTACCTTGTGTGTTATCTCTATTATACCATCCTCTCTGCCTATGTCTTGAATTATACTCATTTGGTTTTTGGTCCCAATTAAGAGGCCTTTCTTCTATATGCATATGTTTGTTATCAGTATTATGAAAATACTGTCTGGTCTCTACATTATCTGAATTTTCTGAATTAGTCCCTTCTAGTGTCTCAGAAGGTGTGATAATTTTGTGATAGTCTTGTTGATCCCTATTAAATTTCCGCCATTTTTTTTTTTTTTTGAAAAGATGTTTTTATTGAGGCAGTGAAATACATCAAGGTACAGACATAGTAGGTAGGGCAATATCTCAAACAAAATTACATGACATCAGCTCCATCATTCAAACATAAATACAGTAGACAATAGTAGGAGCACGGTATTGACCCTAATGGAGCCCCATTTTATAACTTAATAGTAGGACAAACATGTGTCAACAAAGTAAAATAGATCCACTTATGGGACCTGGAAATTAGTACTTGTCTGATGACAAAACTCACAGGAATAAAGATTCTCAATATTTAAACACTCTGGCGTCTTCAATATATTAGAGATCCACTCATGGGATCTGGTGGTAAGGGTCAATCTGAAGACATCTATAGAAATTCAAAGAGTCCTCATCATATGTTAGCTTGTTGTTGTATATAGATTATAGGCAAACTTTGAGTGAAGTAAATAATCATACAAATAAAGTACAAAACAACACTATCAAAATTGCTCTACTAAATGATATCAGTGATGTATCAGAACTGATCACAGTTGCCACTATAAGGATAGATTGACATTCATACTGAACATTAATAGGAACTTGAACATTAATGAAACTATAGTTCCAAAACTCTTTGATTAACCAAAAATACAATAAACAAAGGAGAATGTCCTATATTGGGGCCCGAAGAGCCTTTTCACATGTATGCAGGGGAAAACATAGGTTTAGGACTTCAGACTTGGTAGAGACTGCTCAACTCTACCAGAAAAGAGTGCGGAGGAGAAGGTATTCGTCCCTAACGCACAAGAATGGTGGGGGGCGGAAGATAGTCCAGCAAGAAGTTACTCTAACTTTGCTGGATAGGATACTCAACAGTTATATAAGTACTAATATTGTAGATAGGGTTGTAGAGAGGTTTCAGGTACAGCCAACAAAACAGTTACTCACATTTTTACATTACGTTAGATAAATAGCCGCTCCTAAAGAGCATAGACAGGAAGTAACCTCTTAAGAGCCATAAGATTCATAACTCAGTGTATAATCCCACTTTAAGAGATCTACATACATATACTCATACACACAGTTTTCTGGAGGAGCACATGAATAGTGTAACTAAATAGTTGTTTATCTTTTCGCATATTAGGAGGAACTAGTATGAATCTATATACCTGGTCTCCCAATTATAGTCTCAGCATTTCTAAAGCAGGCACACACATTTTTACATTACATTAGATAAATAGCTGCTCCTAAAGAGCACAAACAGGGAGTAACCTCTTAAGAGCCACAAGATTCAGAACCCAGTGTATAATGACACTTGGGAGAATCTACATACATATACATATACACTCAGTTTTCTGGAAGAACACATGAATAGTGGAAATAGATATTCAAATATTTTCGGTACAGAATTAGCAATGAACTAGTTGAAGCACATATTGTACATACACATATCCAACTTTTTCAAGCCTTCATAAAGTATCCTCTGACACATTGTGGGTAGTGATACTAACGTACTGACAAGCAAATGTATGTAAGATATGCTGGCTGCAACAAGACGTTACAGCTCTAGACCTAAGCCTCAACCTATCCCCTGCCTAAATCTCTTATGTGCAGGGGGGTAACAATAATTCTGATTATGTCTCTGGTGCTGAGGTACACTGCAGAGGGACAGCCTCTCATACTCCCCAGGTTGCAAGTCCAATGTAAGCAGCAGTCTTAAGGGGACAGTTGCACTAATGTAACAGCTTAACACTATTTAAAACATTATTTATCCCTTACCCCACATAAGTGGGGGGGAGGGCGTGACTAAAATCCTATAATTTCTGGTGTACATACTGAGCAAAGTAAATACAGAGGGCACTTACTCTAGAGGAGTTGATCATGTAATTCTCCTCATTGACCCAGAAGAAAACACATATACTTCGAGCTAGGAGGCTGTCAGTAAGTTAAAACGATTTGTGCTTCCAATGATAAGTCACCTCGCTGGGGGGATGTTTACCCTATGCCAGTTCTATAGGTGCAGTTCTCTTGGTCCTAGCACAGCAAATACTAGTTAAGTGAGTAGCAGTGTTAACTTATAATCCAATATAGGGTACTATAGCGAGGTCAATGTCCACTGAGTGTACTACTAGGGAGATAAGGCTAAAACGTTAGCAGTGCTTGGCAGGGGTGCTTTAATAGTCAGAAGGAGTAGCATACTATATGATTCCAGGTAAACCCTAGCAGTTCCCATATCTAGATTCTTATGCAACTCTTTTTAAACGCAGACAGCTACATTTATAGTGTTGAAAAGGGGTGACGCAGATTGATATAATTAATCGTGGGAAAAGCTGGCCTTGTATCCCTTACCACACATGTGTGTGTGTGTGTGTGGGGGGGGCGGATCTAAACCTGGTAGTGATATTCCCTTCATTAAAGAAATTGTACAATTTAATTTACCCATGCCATAAATGCGTTCTCTCTCAAAACTATACAATAATCCAAACATTGTCCCAGCTAAGGCATAGATAATAGAAAACTTTCTTACATAGAATATCAATCAGAAGCATATATATATGTAATGGACAGGCATATGAATTATACAATGAACAATGTAAAGCACAAATAGATATATAGGAGCATAAGGCAGCCCTCAATTGGTAATCCGGCAGCATGCCTTCATAAATACAGTAAGCAGTAGACCATAGTAAATAGGGCACCTCAGAGCAGGAGAAACAGTACACTTTAGTCTCTCACAGTCCCAATAAACCTGCACAGTTGCTCACAGACCCTGCCTGAAAAGACTGATTATCCTGTCTGCATGCGGGCAAACCCATCAGCCCCCAGGCGAGGCCAGACAGCCCAGAGATCCCCAGGGGAACGCTGACACAAAGTCCGGTGCATCTGAATATTCTGGCCGTGCTCCCCGCAGAAATGCCATGCTACGTCTGCAGAGCTGATAGCAGAGAGAAGCGTGCTCAGTAGTGCTTGAGCGCTGCAGCGCTCCACAGTATCTGCCTCCATGTGCGAGTGGTCAAATTGTATTGTCCCCCATGAGTGCAAGCCACTTGCGGGGACAGAGGGAGTATGAATGTCCATCTTGAGGTCTGTACTCACTGATGTCAGTGATGACGAGTACATCTGGGAGTCTGTAGGTGCTGCGGTATTCTGCGACTTCTGTACTGCTCTGCTCTCCTCTGTGTCGGCATCACGGCATGCCCGCGCCATTTGCAATGTAAGAATAAGAGTATCAAATCTTTCACACAGCCTCTTCCCATGCTCCTTCAGCAAATCTCTGATGGCAGCATACAGTACTTGGGTCTCCATGTCGGGCAACAAGACACGCTCCTCCAAGATGGCGCTTCAGTCTGTGGTGTCAGCTCGATAGAGCAGTTTTTTAAGATCCTCTTTTCCTTTTCTCTCTGCCTTTTAAAAGCTGCTTACTTAGGGTATGTGACCCCTGTAGCTCATGGGCAAAAATACCCCAAACAGGAGGTCTCTAATAAGTTAATGAAGAGGTTAATCAGTATTTCTCTCAAGAGCTCCTTCTTGCTGCATCCACTCAGCTCGGCAGTCAGCTCCGCCCCCCCAATTTCCGCCATTTTACTGTTAATATGTTTTTATTAGTGTCATTAAGTTTGTCAATAATTTGCTTCTGTTTATTTCTAAATGTTTCACTATCTTGATGTATTTCTATTTTTTGTTTAATAATCTCTATTTTTGTTTTAGAGTCAGCTAGGCTGCATGTCCTAGATTTCATAATTATTTCCCAAAGGAAGCTTTCTCCAAGGTGTCAAACCATTCATTTTTATGTTCTTCATTAAGTTCAAAGGTATATTTCTTTTCTAGTCTTAAACCTCTCGGTATCATTTTGGTAGTAATATATTTCTCTAAGAATACAAGTTCAGTGTTTTTTTTTTTAATTCCTTAACCAATAGGTTTTCTAAATTAGACATCAATTCCCCTAGGTCTGTGATGTCAATGTTACTCTCCTCAATGTTGTTCTCAGAAGCCATCTTGGTAAGTAATTGTTCCCTTACTGTGAATAGTTCCATACTGATGTATGTGATTATTTCAAAAATATATATATATTAATAACGAAGAAAAGTTTTGTATATACAAAAAACTTGTGTATAAGAAATGCTGCAACCAAATCATGGGAGAAAATAGGTAAAAAAAATTAACAAAAGCAATTGGTGCGCAAATCTAGCCCCTGCACACACACTATTCTGCTCCCATAAAGCAGAAAGCACAAAAACAAGTTTATAATGATAAGAAGGTGTGTGTGTGCGCTAACAGCTATGGGGTAAACTGTATAAGCCTCTATAGGAGGTCTCTAAGAATATAAAGTATAAAACCAATCCTTATGGATTAAAAATAAAAGTGGCTACAATGAGATTATATATATATATATATATATATATATATATATATATATATATATATATATATAGAGCATAGAATATATAGAATTTATTTAAAAACAAACATAAACATATATATGACCGGTTATACCAAAAAACAATAAAAATCTAAAAATAGATAAATAGGAGCTCAGAATACAAAAAAATGGGTATCCGCTTCAGTAATTATCAAGCGAAAATGGCCAAACTTAGGTAGTCATATAGACAGGAGAGAGAGATTTAGGCAGTATATATATTCCCTTTTTGCTGAGAAAATGTAGTCTCTAATCCTGTAGAGTAGAGTTCACTATGTGACAACAATAATCTAAACGTTTTTATAGATAAACTTTTAATAACAGTGTTCCATGTAGATCCAAACTAGGAGTTAATATACCGATATTTCAATTGATGATTCACGTATGTTATAGTGTTACGTGTAAACCAGGTGAAGATGCGTACCAATAAACCAAACTACAGGGCTGCTACACCTCTGTGTGCCTACCTGCTCTTCTCTGAGCTTGATGCGATCCTCTTGTAGTGAGACACGGATCTTCTTTCTGATAGTACCGACGTAACGTGTGACGTCACCAGCTACACGTCTGTGCAGCTCCGTGTAGCTGGTGACGTCACATGTTACGTCGGTACTATCAGAAAGAAGATCCGTATTGAATCCAAAATCCTTTACTCTGTGCAGAGTGTTTTTTGGTAAGAAAAGTAGTTCCTTGGTTAATCTATTGTAATCCTTCGAATCGGTAATATAATATTACTCATATGACACTGCTCTATTCCCATCAACGCGTTTTGCCAATCAAGATGGTTTAAATGGATTCTTGGCTGCTTTATAAATGGGTGTATTTTTCGTGATTGGTCAAAATGAGTCCGCCTTATTTCCAATTATCTCTCTCTTAAGGTGGATATTTATTAAGATGGACTGATGAATTCATATATAACAAGAACATATATAAAAAGAATCTTTAAGCTTATTTAGAACTATATATGTAAAGTCTTATAAAAATTGATATAAACATTCATTTCTTAATAGAACCGACTATACATATATATATATAATGCAAAATTGTTAAAAATATTAGTCAATATTGATTAACATAAAAAACAATATGTATGCTTCTCATGTATAGTGGTAATATTCAATAGTGGGTATAACTGAATTAAAATTAAACAACTGAGATAAGTTGTTTATATGTTTATATCAATTTTTATAAGACTTTACATATATAGTTCTAAATAAGCTTAAATATTCTTTTTGTTAGGTGTTGTTTATTCCTAACACTTTTTATATATGTGCCGACGTTGGCGGCGGCAGATTAGGGGTTAATAAGTGTAGTTAGGTGGCGGCGACATTGGGGGCGGAAGAGTAGGGTTAATAAATACAATTTAGGGTTCGGCGATGTTGGGGGCAGAAGATTAGGGGGTTCATAAGTATAATGTAGGTGGCGGCGGTGTCCGGAGCGGCAGATTAGGGGTTAATAATATAAAGCAGGTGTCAGCGATGTCGGGGACGGCAGATTAGGGGTTCATAAGTATAATGTAGGTGGCGGCGGTGTCCGGAGCAGCAGATTAGGGGTTAATAATTATACTTTAGGTGTCGGCGATGTCGGTGGCGGCAAATTAGGGGTTAATAAATGTAAGATTAGGGGTGTTTAGACTCGGGGTTCATGTTAGGGTGTTAGGTGTAGACATAAATTTTCTTTCCCCATAGGAATCAATGGGGCTGAGTTAGGAGCTGAACGCTGCTTTTTTGCAGGTGTCAGGTTTTTTTTCAGCCGAATCTGCCCCATTGATTCCTATGGGGAAATCGTGCAAAAACTGACACCGACAAAAACTCGTAATCTAGCCGAATATTTCTTAGATTGCAGACTATTCGGGGAGAATGTTAAAGTCATGAGTGATATCATTTGGTTAGAAAAAAATGGATTATTCTAGATATTATAAATAAGAAGCAGTAGCAGAAAACAACAAGGGTCTATTTCTCCTTCTTTAGTAAGCAAGGCATTAAGATTACTAATGTGCTAGCTAATCATTACAAAATGTTCACACAATTTTTTTTTAAATAGATGTCATGCATTAAAACCTTAAAACAAAATACACCTCATGCACTATAGGCATAGTTTTATCCCCTAATTAGTGCTAATAATTATTTAATTCCTCCACCTATTATTTTAAATTTAGATATTAATTATTTCTCTTGTCAAGAACAGACTATCATAAACTTTTTAGAACAAAGGGCGATATTGCAGACAACACTACAGGACAATAGCCTACAAAGTAAACAAACTATTTCAACAAAAATAAGAATGAAAGTGTTTAAGGAATATGCATAAGTAAAGAAAAGAAAGGTGTGTTGGTCTACGAAAAGTTTGCTCACTTGGTATTCTTTGTTTAGGACCACCTGGTAGTAGCCGTTTCAAAGTATTTAATGAACAGGGTAACAAATTGTAGCATAAATTGTTACAAAGAATACACATGGAATGAATCCCTTTTAAAATACAATACCCAATACAGAGGAGGTGGAAAAATATATAAGAGCTAGTGACAGAAACGATGGCTAACGCGTTTCGGCATGAGCCTTACTCATAGCCTCATAAAAAACAAATGGTCAGAAATGTTTAAAAAACCTAGCTCAAAACTTGATTGGGATCCGGGATACACACCCTAACCATAATTAACCAATCCATAACAACGAATCAAAATTGTACACACACACACCCCTACCCCTAATGTTTACAAACTGACAGTTCATTGATAGATAATACACCCCATCCCCTTCATCACTGAGTATTCCCATATGACTGATATACCAATCCACATTTACCCAATGCCACAACGGAGCACAGAAAACAGGATTATTGGTTATTAGCTGATAGCGCATCAAACATGCCATGCCGCCACAGAGACCATATACTCCAGCAAAATGACTCACCGATAAACAACGCTAAAATACCATGGTATTTTAGCGTTGTTTATTTGTGAGTCATTTTGCTCGGATTTGTGATCGCCTTTCTTGTATATATACATAAATGAGGTTTCCTTCCCCACATTAGTTTATTTATTCATTCTTTTGTCTGTATTGGATGGACTATTTTTCTCACCGTTGCTCATTGGGGTTGTTTGTTTACTTTCCGTGATGACATGTGATACATGGGTGGGCCCCAGATGAGCTATTGGCTGGGGTGACTAATGGCTCTCCAATCAGAGTGGCACTGATCGCCTATTCCCTCCCATCTTGAGCATCGATACCGGGCCCCGTCTCTGATTGGAGTATATGGTCTCTGTGGCGGCATGGCATGTTTGATGCGCTATCGGCTAATAACCAATAATCCTTTTCTCTGTGCTCCATTGTGGCATTGGGTAAATGTGGATTGGTATATCAGTCATATGGGATTACTCAGTGATGAAGGGGATGGGGTGTATTATCTATCAATGAACTGTCAGTTTGTAAACATTAGGGGTAGGGGGGGTGTACAATTTTGATTAGTTGTTATGGATTGGTTAATTATGGTTAGGGTGTATATCCCGGATCTCAATCAAGTTTTGAGCTAGGTTTTTTAAACCTTTCTGACCATTTGTTTTTTATGAGGCTATGAGTAAGGCTCATGCCGAAACGCGTTAGCCATCGTTTCTGTCACTAGCTCTTATATATTTTTCCACCTCCTCTGTATTGGGTATTGTATTTTAAAAGGGATTCATTCCCTGTGTATTCTTTGTAACAATTTATGCTAGAATTTGTTACCCTGTTCATTAAATACTTTGAAACGGCTACTACCAGGTGCTTCCGTTTTTCCTTTTTTGGTTTTATCCCGTATCCAGGCCAGAGTGAGCCCTGGTAATAGGCTGTGAGCTGCTGACTTTGCGGACCTTTGAGGGACAGCCTGCAGGACCAGGGGTCGATGACAGTCTTCTATTCTCAGTTTGGCATACATCATTGCAGTCCGTTGAGATACATGGGAAGCCGCTGGAGCAACGCTTAACAAGATATTTACCTTACTGACTTTAAGGATGTCTGTTACTATGCCAATGTGTACCGTTTGGGGCTGCTGCTCCACAAATTGGGAGTTCTCTTGGTTTGTAACCTTAGATCCGATTTCCTGCATGCACACCTGCCTTCAGGGAGAGAGGAACCCTGTAGGACAGGATTGAACTTGGGCTGTTCACTATCAGAAGATCTTTAATAGGTGGGTTCAGGCTGTTTGAAGCTTTGTGCTTTTTCCACTGTGGATTATGTTTCTAACCACTATTACTGACAACTACACATTTTCTGTTACATATATAAACACCCACTTTTCTCTATTCCTCTATTTTTTATTAAATAATAGCAGTCAGTTTCCTTCACACGTGTGCGTTTAAGTTCCTGCCTGCCAGGGCACAGTGTCACCCCAGTGCAACTCATATCTGGTGTAACAGTAGTGTAGATTTAAAAAAAAAAAAAAACACTTTTTTGACTGTGAAATAATAGCAGTCATTTTCCTTCACACGTGTGCGTTTCAATGCCTGCCTGCCAGGGCACAGTGTCACCCCAATGCAACTCATATCTGGTGTAACAGTAGTGTAGATTTAAAAAAAACAACACTTTTTTGACTGTGTTAAATAATAGCAGTCAGTTTCCTTCACACGTGTGCGTTTCAATGCCTGCCTGCCAGGGCACAGTGTCACCCCAATGCAACTCATATCTGGTGTAACAGTAGTGTAGATTTAAAAAAAACAACACTTTTTTGACTGTGTTAAATAATAGCAGTCAGTTTCCTTCACACGTGTGCGTTTCAGGGCCTGCCTGCCAGGGCACAGCGTCACCCCAGTGCAACTCATATCTGGTGTAACAGTAGTGTAGATTTAAAAAAAACAAAAAAACACTTTTTTGACTGTGTTAAACAATAGCAGTCAGTTTCCTTCACACGTGTGCGTTTCAGGGCCTGCCTGCCAGGGCACAGTGTCACCCCAGTGCAACTCATATTTGGTGTAACAGTAGTGTAGATTTAAAAAAAATCAACACTTTTTTGACTGTGTTAAATATTAGCAGTCAGTTTCCTTCACATGTGTGCGTTTCAGGGCCTGCCTGCCAGGGCACAGTGTCACCCCAGTGCAACTCATATCTGGTGTAACAGTAGTGTAGATTTAAAAAAAATCAACACTTTTTTGACTGTGTTAAATAATAGCAGTCATTTTCCTTCACACGTGTGCGTTTCAGGGCCTGCCTGCCAGGGCACAGTGTCACCCCAGTGACACTGGGGTGACACTACCTGATCGATACAACATCATACCTGATGTTTTAAAGCACGTTATTCCAAACAATTTAGGAATGTTAGGTGATTTATGCCCTTTATGGCTTAAAACCAGACTCAGCATCAACTATGTAATTATCCATGGGAGTTTTGCCATGGATCCCCCTCCGGCATGCCACAGTCCAGGTGTTAGTCCCCTTGAAACAACTTTTCCATCACTATTGTGCCTGCCCATTGAAGTCAATGGGGATTCGCCCGGTTCGCAAACGTTTGGGGAACTTCGCGTTCGCTGTTCGCAAACCCAAATTTTTAGGTTCGCGACATCACTAGTTCCCTCTTCATAAAAAAAGTAGTTTGGAAGACTCTGGTAACTGGGTTATTCAGTTTGACCTCAATTGTAGGGAAATTAATGGAAACTTTTGTAAAGGAGAGATGTTTGTCTTAACTTCAGACAAATAACTTAGAAGACAAGGACAACGTAGTCTCACTGCTTGAAGATCATGTCAGACTAATCTAATTGATTTATTTGACAATGTAACTAAACTAATAGACCAGGGAGGAGCTGAATGTAACATATCAAGACTTAAGCAAAGAATTTCACATTATCCCACATAAGCTTATTCACAAAATGTATTGCCTTGGAGTAGATATTGGTAGTAGTCTCTTGGGAAAGGTCTGCTTGTTTGCTGATAATACAAAAAATTGTAACAGAGTGGGCAAATATATGGGATCTAATATTTAATATTACCAAGAGCCAAATTATTCAAATAGGATCTTAAAACCCAAAGGCCATTAAAGTCTTAATGGTACATTACTGACTATAACAAAAGAGTAACCAGACTTTGGAGTTATTTCAGATGATTTAAAATTTGGTAAACAATGCTACAGTGCAGCCGGTAAAGCCAGTTTAATACTTGATTATAAACATAGAAAGAAGTAAGACAGATGTAAACAATACCACATGCCTAAAGTTGGACCTAGGTTGCATCACTTGAAATAATTTAATACACTCCACTAGATGCCAAAATCACCATATCTTTATTAATAATAAGTAAAATATTATATACATATATATGTGAGCACCAATGAAAAATTAGAGTGACAGATAGCTCATCATGCTAATGCACTGTGACTGAGCTCTGTAGCAACCCAATGGTTGCAGGTTTGATCCCCAGCGAGGTCTACTCAGCCTTTCATCCTTCCGAGCTCAATAAAATGAGCAGCGCCTTGAGACCCTTAGGGGTGATTAGCCACGCTTTACAAGTACAAAATACATATGATAGTAACTTTCAAGTATATTAAGGGGCTTAGTAAAGTTGAGGCTGTGAGTATTTTCATAAAAAGAAAAATTCAAGAACAAGGGGCCATGCTCTCAAGCTAAAGGGTAGTAGTTTCAGGAGTAATTTGCAAAAGCACTTCTTTACAGAAAGCATGATTGATTCATGGAATAAACTTCCACAAGAGGTGGCAATGTTAAACACTGTGGCAGACTTTAAGAATGCCTGGGATAAGCATAAGGCTATCCTACAAAGAGCTCCGGTAAACTACTAGGTTTCTATTGAAGCTCACATTTGTAAACATTTAGGGCTAGATTACATGTGGAGCGCAAAATTGCGCTTATGTGAGTGCGATATTTGTGCACTCCACTCGTTATACCAGCGCACAAAGCTGTGCGCTGGTATCTGAAGTGACCTCATATTCGCATAGCATAGAAGCTTTGCGTTCAATAGACCACACTTCCATAGGCTCAAATGGGAGCCTCGTTCTCATGCCATGAAAACTAGCTCAGCTAAGGGGTAAGTCGTGTAGTGATGGGCAGCAAATATAAATATATATGTATATGAAAGTATAAATATATATTTATGTGTTAATATGTATATATACACAAATATTAACACATAAATATATATGTATAAGTATATACATATATATTTACAGGGAACACACAGTTCACATAGACCGCAATGTAAAGGCACTTTTCATTAGTTTTTTTTTCTCTAACACGCCACACCCACCACCACCCCTTATAACTGCTTAGTGAAGATTATTTAATATAAAAAAGCTCATTTTTTATTTTTAAAAAATCCCCACACACTTAATTTTGGGGGCAATTAGGGGACATTTAGAAAATTAACTAGAGGTCTGACTAATTTTCCGAGCGCTAATTGCTACAGCGAGCATGTGGTAGCAATAGCCAACCACTTGTAAACTAGCCATTAATATTTTACTTATCATTAATATAGATGTGTTGATTTGAGCAGTGGAGTATATTAGATTATTTGTAATGGTGCAGCCTAGGTCGCACTTTAGGCAGGTAGTATTGTATACATGTCTCTTATGTGTTATTTTGCATTTGCTTGCACACTGTTACTCTTAGAAACTGAATGCACCCCGATGCCAATATATTTTTTATACAGTTTAATATTTGGTTCCATAAGGAGAGGTATTAAAAGAAAAAAATTGCAAGAATCTTCTGCCACTTTTACAGATCACTAGTTAGGCCAGACTGATATAAACAAACTAGAAACCTTCTAAAGAAGGGCTACTAAATGGCACATAGACTAAAATATAGAACATATAAGGAAAGACCCTATGATCTAAATATGTATACTTTAGAAGACAGAAGGGAAATATGTGACATGATAGAAACCTTCAAATATATGAAGGGGGTTAAATTGGAAACTGGAAGCATTTTCCACAAAAAAAGAAATACAAAAACAAGGGGTTACAATCTCAATTTAGAGGGTAGCAGGTCCATGAGAAATGTGAGGAGGACGTTTTTTACAGAAAGGTTGGTGGGTTCATGGAATAAATGCCAAATAGAGGTGCTAAACACAAGGACTGTATTAAAAATTGCTTAGGACCCATATATGGCGATCCTAATAAATAAATAACATGCAATGGGTCAGATTACAAGTGGCATGCTAAAAAAAATGAGCGCAGCCGGATTAGCAAGTGTATTACAAGTAGAAAGTAAAAAGTTATCGCGCAAGTGAAATACTCAGACGCGCTAACTTCAGGAGTTTGGATATTGCGACCTAGCTAATTCCTTCTTCCCATAGACTTCTATGGGGCACACTACAAAAAAACTTTTTAGTCATCAATTTTGTTCTTCACTTTTAAGAAAATATTCTTTTTCTTAAAAAAAATATATATATATATATATATATATATATATATACACACAGTATATATACATAATTATATTATATATATATATATATATATATATATATATATATATATATAATTATTTTTGTAAAATAAATATCTATACTGTTATATCTATATGAAATATACAGATATCACTATAGATAAAGATATATGTTGTATACAATATTTTTTTCTTAGTGAAGAACATAGGAAGTAATTAAAAATGAATACAAATAATATTGCATGTTTAAAGGTACTGACTGGGAAGGGCTCACAAGTGTGTATATATATGTCTACAATATATATGTGTATACATGTGTTTATATGTATGTGTGCACAAGTGTGTATATATATGTCTACAATATATATGTGTATACATGTGTTTATATGTATGTGTGCACAAGTGTTTTCTATCTAAGGACACATTTTGTGAGCGGCCCAGCAATGAAACAGCTAATTAGGGGACCACATCCTGCAGTTAGCAAACACTATACAATGCAGACATCAAGATATAGTTATTTTATTAAAGGGACATGAAACAACCAAAAACATATTTCATGATTTAGCTAGAGCATGCAATTTCAAACCTATTATCAAATTGTCTTCGTTTTCTTGTTATCCTGTGTTGAAAAGCAGGGAGGCAAGTTCAGGAGTGTGCACGTGTCTTCAGTACCATATGGCAACAGTTGTGCAACAATGTTATACATTAGCAAGAGCACTAGATGGCAGCACTATTTCCTGTGATGTAGTGCTCCAGACATGTGCACGATACCTATCTAGATATCTCTTCAACAAAGAATAACAAGATAACAAAACAAATTAAGAAGTAAATAGAAAACTTTTTTAAAATTGTATTCTCTATCTGTAACATGTAACATTTTCACTGTTCGGATGCTCACAGAATGTGGTCTTAAAGGGACAGTCTAGTATAAATTAAACTTTCATTATTCAGATAGGACTTTTAATTTTAATCAACTTTCCAATTTATTTTCATCATCAATTTTGCTTTTTTTTCTTGGTATTCTCAGTTTAAACTAAACCTAGGTAGGCTCATATGCTTATTTCTAAGCCTTTGAGGGCTGCCTCTTATCACATGCTTTTTAAATCTCTTTTCAACACAAAGAGACAGAAAGTACACGTGGGCCATATAGATAACACTGTGTTCAGGCACAGGGGGTTATTTAAGATTTAGCACAAAACAATGCTAAATTTAAGACAATAGATAATAAACAGTCACAGTCATGTGATCAGGGGGCTGGAAGAAGGTTCCTAGATACAAGGTAATCACAGAGGTAAAAAGTATATTAATATAACTGTGTTGGTTATGCAAAACTGGGGAATGGGTAATAAAGAGATTATCTATCTTTTAAAACAATAACTATTCTATGGTAGACTGTCCCTTTAAAGGAAACACTGGCGTGCACATACATATTTACACATATAAACACATAAATACACATGTGCACATGTATTCATACACAAATACACATATTTAGACATTTATAAATACACATTTTTAGTGTTATTGAGCGCTAACACTGATTAAGTTAAAACAAAAGCGCTCTTATTCTTGCGCTCGTATTGCAAGTTGAAAGTAAAATGTTAGCGCTAGAGCTAAAGACTCAGGCGCAATAACAGCTGGAGGACTCATAGCATGACTGTGCAAACTCCCTTTCCCCATTGACTTCTATAGGGCATGCTACAAAAGCCTCTTCTGTTTTTAACTCACACGCTATCCTGAAGGTGCACTAGGAGAACTGCACTAAAGTCAAAGGTGCATTAAGAAATACTTTAAATACTTTCATTATTCACTTGGAAGAAAATGTTATTTTGTATTTTAAATATATAATGCCCATACATGTTCTGAATGATCACCTCTGATGAAGCGTGGGTGCGCCTGCGCGAAACATGTCAGGTGTTTAATGTCTGCTTATGTCTCCTTCTGTGGACGAATAAACCTTACCTTATTGAACAGCACATAATATTGGTTTCATTGGATCATTTTTTGCGGTTGGAGAGTGCTGCTTTTACACTGCCAAATGACAACTTCCAGACAGCTCTTTCTTATTGATTCACCAGTGCTCCACTCACCAATGCTCACAGCCTACACTTGAAGCTACTCAACGTTTGTTCCCGTAGCCCGTCACGGACCCAATCCTGGTCAGACACGGAGGAGACACACCCCCAAGACGCAGGCACTTTGTTGTCATCTTGACTAAGCGGCGGCTGGTGTAGAGGACGATGGGACCCTACTTGACGACTTCACACCGGCTTGGGATTTTGTTTCTTACTATTAGGCACTGGGTGAGTGAAAGCCTGTGTTTCCTTATAGTTCACTGATTAACAATACACCACGCATTGGGACTGCCTTACACTGTTGTTTGTGAACTGCCAGAGCGATCTGCGAACTAGCCAATATTTGTTATATGTTTGGCTTACCTTGGGACTTCCATTATCAATCAGCTACTTATACAAACAAGCCTTTTTTGCAAGTTCCGGATAATAAGGACTATCTTAAAGATCGCAAATAACCTGCATAGCGATCTGTTATCTCATCCAGTTTGGATTAGCTTGGGACTGTATAATATATTATTAAATATCTATGCAGCTCCATATAACATGGAAACCGGTACTGGAGTCTCAAACATACTAAGAACTGTCAAGATACCTTGTGGTTTTACTTGAGCATATTACTGTCAAAATCCTCTTTTTTGTGTTTTTGAATCATGGATTCTTACTCTTGACACGTTAGTGTAGCTCGATGTGTTGTAATATTTCTTGTGCCATTATTACAATTTTTTTACTAATTATATACATTGAGATTTATTTATTTGTTCATATAGATATATGTACACTACTAATGGTACATTAGACACCATTAGAGAATATATGATCAATATTGATTTAATTCTATACAAATAATCACATATATATATATATATATATATATATATATATATATACCCATATATTTTCATATATTCTATACATTACCATATAATGGCTACCGAACATATACCCACAGGGGTTATAGATGTAGCAAAACAAAAGCTTATTATGGTTAATGCGTTAAAGGGACATACCCAGATTTCAGATGACATTTGTGAGGAAGATTTACCTATGGTATTTTCTTCTTTAGAGAATTTAAGATTTAGAGAGAACAATTTATGGTGGGATATTGAATACCTTGAACTATATATTACAGAGAATAGAGTATCCAGGGGCCTTAGAATGAAAAAGTTCCCTACATTCTCATTAAATATACCAGAGTTTATGGAAGAGTGGAATACTAATTTAACTAATTGTTTCATTATCTGCATGAAACAACTTATAAAATATAAAAAAATGAGAGAGATACTATATTGCAAGAGATAGACCGATTGTTTGGATTGCTCAAAACTTTTGAAAAAAACAAACAATTTAGTGACTATCAACAACAACTAAATGAAACTATAAATAAATTAGACTCAGAACTATCTGAAAGAAAAGTTAAGAAATATAAAAGAGACATAAAAGACTATGAATTAGACATAGTCTATTCATGGCAAAAAAGCATTAAAAGAGTTAATCAAACTAGTGAACAAAATACTAGTGATAAAACCAAGACAAAAAAGAGAAATAAAAATAAGAATTACAAAAGACATCAAAGACAACAATAATCATCAAAAAAGTGACATTTTCCAGTATAGATACTGATCATCTGTCAGGGTGCCAGGAATCAGACTGAGACGAGAAGTGCAAAAATAATCACACCTTTATTAATAGCAAAAAAATAATAAAAAGTCCACAAGTCAAATAACAAGCCAGGAGTCAAAACCAGAGCTGGCAGTCAGACGAGCCGAGTCAGGAGCCAAAGCGAATAGTCAGACGAGCCGGAATCAGGAACAAGGAAAACAGCAGAGTCAGGAACAAGCCAGGGATCAGGAACCAGGAAGGACATCAGACAGCCAGGTAATACACAGGAACTCTCACAAACAGGTCTGAGACAACGCAAAGGCAAAGCATACTTAACAGAGGCCCTTTAAATAATAAGTGATGACATGACAATTCTGAGACTGCATTCTGTCTCACACAGATGATGCACACCAGTCTGGCCATAAAAGGAAGTGCAGGAAATGAGCATCATCCCCCACAATGCACCATAGTCAGCAAGAGAGGTGAGTAAAATGGCTGCCAGCAGCACATGGCAAACAAAACAGGGAAAAAACGCTGACAGTACCCTCCCCTCAACGACCCCTCCCATGCAGGAGGAAAAAAGGCTTATTGGGGAAACGGCATGGAAGGCATGGAGGAGGGTGGGACCATGAACATCAGAGGAGGGAACCCAAGAACGCTCCTCTGGACCGTAGCCCCTCCAGTGAACCAAATACTGTACACGGCCCCTGGACATACAAGAGTCAATAATGCTGCTGACCTCATACTCCTCATGGTTGTCAACAAAGATAGGACGGGGACGAGGCAACACAATGGTAAACTGATTACAAACCAATGGTTTCAAGAGGGAGACATGACAAACATTGGAGATGCGCATTGCAGGAGGAAGGTTAAGAGCGTAGGCCACAGGATTGACCCGTCGGAGTATTCGAAAACGACCAATATAACAGGGAGTCAGTTTATTGGAAGGCACACAAAGGTTCAAGTTGCGGGAGGACATCCAAACTCTCTCTCCAACCTGGTAGCCTGGTTCAGCCTGTAACTTTTGGCGCTGCATAGAACGATGAAGGCAATCGCCATGAACGGGGTTAACTTGGAAGAAGCATTAATAGCACTATTATGAGCAAACTCTGCCCAAGGTAACCGTTCAGACCAATTATTGTGGTGATCTGAGACATAGCAACGGAGGAACTGTTCCAGAGCTTGATTAGACCATTCTGCAGCCCCATTTAATTGAGGGTGATATGTCGAGGAGAAGGAAAGCTGGATCCCATTTAAGCACAAATGGAATGCCAAAATCTGGAGACAAACTGGCTACCCCGGTCCGACACTATCTCCTTGGGTAACCCATGAAAACAGAAGACCTCCCGGGCAAAAATTTAAGGATAAGGATAACACTATTGCCATTGGAAACAGGGAGCTCAACAATGAAGTCTATGGAAAGATGTGTCCAAGGACGCTCACCATTAGCAATAGGTTGAAGAAGACTCACAGGAAGACTTCGAGGAGTCTTATTCTGTGCACAAACTGAGCAGGAAGCAACATATGCAGCAACATCAGAACGAAGACCTGGCCACCAGAATTGTCGAGTGACAGACCAAATCATTTGGTTCTTTCCTGGGTGACCTGCGACTTTAGGATAGTGGTAAGTGTGCAAAAGTTTAGTTTGAAGATTCTCAGGAACAAAACACTTACTACTAGGCTTCTCAGGAGGTGCATTGGTTTGTGCAGCCAGGATCTCCTCCCCCAAAGGGAGAAGTCAAATTAGTATGTATGGTAGCTAAAATATGGTCAGGAGGTATAACAGGAGTAGGTACAGACTCCTACTTGGCGAAAATTGTCGAGAGAGGGCATCAGCCCTAACATTCTTACTACCAGGAAGGTAGGAGACCACATAATTAAACTGAGACAAAAATAGCGCCTATCTGGCCTGTTGGGGTGACAAACATTTTGCTTCAGATAGGTAAAGTTAAATTCTTGTGGTCAGTTAGAATGAGCACTGGCTCGCTAGTACCCTCAAGAAGATTCCTTGAGTGCCAAAATTATGGCCAGTAATTCCCTGTCGCCAATTTCATATTTGCACTTCGCTGGAGAAAATGTCTTAGAGAAGAAACCACACGGATGCAAGGAACCGTCAGACGTAGGACGTTGAGACAAGAGGGCACCTACTCCAGTCTCAGACGCATCAACTTCAAGAACAAAAGGCAGGACAGGGTTAGGACGAGCCAGAACTGGAGCGGCAGCAAAGGCAGTCTTAAGACTATCAAAGGCCTTAATGGCAGTAGGTGACCAATGGAGTGGATCATTCTCTTTACGGGTCATGTCTGTGATAGGTTTGACCAAGGAAGAAACGTTTTTAATAAACTTTCTATAGTAATTGGCAAACCCCAAAAAACGTTGAATAGACCGAAGACCAACTGGGCGAGGCCACTGCAGAACTGCAGATAACTTGTCAGGATCCATGGAGAACCCTGCAACGGAGATAACATAACCTAAGAAGTTTACTTGAGTCTGATGGAACTCACATTTCTCGAGTTTACAAAACAGGCCGTTCTCACGTAATCTCTGAAGAACCCGTGTAACATCGGAATGATGAGCCTCAAGTGTGGGTGAGTGTATGAGGATGTCATCTAAGTACACCACAACACACTGTTGCAACATATCTTGTAGGACATCATTAAAGGGAACCACAACACCTGATTTACATATTCTAAACTAACTTTTTCTAATTGTGAAAAATAAACTAGCTAACAATGCTGTATGCAGTCTTTATCTTACTGCATTCTGTTGTAGATAAAAGCTTTATAAAATTTAAACATTGGTCTGCAGCATTGGATGTGTTATGCAAGCTGCCATTTTTTAAAGTACATTCCACAACACTGTGTCACGTGATGCACACAGCACCATCTATTACTAAATCATAGTGAGCCCTGCATTGTCTGACAAGAACAGCTTCAGGCACTGTTATGTTTATAAATAGAACAAGCAGGGAAGGAAGTGTGAGGGGGAGGAGAGGTGGAGAGGGAGGCACAGGGGGAAGAAAGGCTCCGTAGATCATATGTAAGGTAGATGAATGTCTCTTGTTACAATTTTTTATGCAGTGTGTTTGCTTTCTTTCTTCCCCCTGTGCCTCCCTCTCCACCTGTCCCCCCTCACACTTCATTCCCTGCTCGTTCTATTTATAAACATAACAGTGCCTGAAGCCGTTCTTGTCAGACACTGCAGGGCTCACTGTGATTTAGTAATAGCTGGTGCCATGTGCATCACGTGACACAGTGTTGTGGAACGCACATTACAAGATGGCAGCTTGCAAAGCACATACAATGCTGCAGATCAACGTTTAAATTGTAAAGCTTTTATCTACAATAGAATGCAGTAAGATAAAGACTGCATACAG
Source organism: Bombina bombina (assembly GCF_027579735.1). NCBI lineage: Eukaryota > Metazoa > Chordata > Amphibia > Anura > Bombinatoridae > Bombina > Bombina bombina. The sequence continues at coordinate 821,669,883 of NC_069501.1, forward strand.
CATTACAGTCAGTTTATTTTGGATAATCAGAAAAGGTTAGTTTAAAACATTTCCAGCAGGTGTTGTGGTTCCCTTTAATAAATTCCTGGAAAACAGCAGGAGCATTACATAGGCCAAAGGGCATTACAAGATACTCATAATTCCCGCTCCTGGTGTTAAACGCTGTTTTCCATTCGTGGCCCTCCTTGATCCTAATGAAATTGTACGCTCCTCTCAAATCAAGTTTAGTAAAGACCATAGCTCCCTTGAGGCGGTCAAAGAGTTCTGTAATGAGCGGAATAGGGTAAGCATTCTTAATGGTAAGACGATTAAGACCCCTATAATCGATGCATGGTATTAACTCGCCACCATTTTTCTTCACAAAGAAGAAGCCAGCCCCTGCAGGAGAGCAGGATTTGCGGATGATCCCCCACGACAGAGCATCAGCAACATACTCCTCTATAGCACAATTCTCTGCAACAGACAGAGGGTAAACCTGGCCCCGAGGAGGAATGGCTCCGGGTTGCAGGTCTATGGCACAATCGTAAGACCGGTAAGGAGGCAACGTACTGGCACGCACCTTGTCAAAAACGTCTAGGAACTCTCGGTACTCCTCTGGAAATTGAGATACCGAAGAAGTGAACAAGACTTTAACTGGTTTCCGAAGACAAGTGAAAATACATTGCGGGGACCACGACAAAATTTCAGACCTGCGCCAGTCGAGACTGGGATTGTGCTTTTCGAGCCAGGGATAGCCCAGAACAGCCGGAAAATGTGGAGAGTTTATCACCTGGAACTGGAGGGTTACAAAATGGAGAGCCCCAACAGCCATGGACAACGGAGCAGTTTCGTGAGTAACGAGTGCGGGCTGAAGGGCCTGCTATCAATGGCCTCAATAGCAAGTGGAACGGACCGAGGCAAAACAGGAATGGAGTGCTTTAATACAATGAAATAGCCCGCAGCACCGGAGTAAACAAGAGCCTGGGTGACTATGGAGGAGTCCACCCAGGAAAGGACAACTGTTACCAAAGGTTTCTCCTTAAGCAGTTCCGGGGACCTTAGGTTTGAGCGTTTCCTGGCCATGTAGGACAAGACTTCAAAAGGTGGCCCTGTAACCCACAATAAAGGCAGAGCCCCTCCCTCCTCCTAAAGGCCCTCTCCACCGTGGAGAGACGCGTGAATCCTAACTGCATCGGCTCAGCAGTACCTGGTGACTCGGGACCAGGAGGCATGGATGGAGAGGGAGGCATGGGTGGGAACAAACATGTAGGAGACAACAGAACAGGAGGCTTCTGCAAGCACTCTTTGAAAGAGGGCCTCTCTCTGAGTCTGATGTCAATTAGGATAAAAAGACACAAATGCCTCGAGATCCTCTGGTAAATGGGCTTCATTGTTCCAACCAACCTCTGCGGCAAGCATATGGAACTCAATAGCATACTGAGCAACAGATCTTGTACCTTGCTGAATGTGCATGAGACGTTTAGCAGCAGAGGAGGAACGAGCCAGAACATCAAATACCCTTCGAAAGGAGGCCACAAATTCACGGTAATTTGAAATCACAGGTTTATTTGTCTCCCACAAGGGATTAGCCCAGGCAAGAGCTGTGTCAGAGAGTAATAAGATGATGAGTGCCACCTTAGCCCTGTCAGAGAGAAACGCCTGAAGTAACATCACAAAGTAAATGCCCACCTGGTTCAAAAACTCTCTGCACTGAATAGGATTGCCTCCATATCGCTGAGGTAGAGGTGCAGAACCGGATATGCTCCTGTTAGGACTAGGTGCAGCAGCGGAAACAGGAGCAGCCATAACTTGCGGGACACTTAGGTCCAAATGTGCAGTGTGAGTCAGCAGGGTTTGCAGAGCTAGTGCAAATTGATCCAAGCGGTGATCCTGTTCATCCATCCTGGAAATGATGGCAGGTAAAGGTGAATTATTAGCACCATCAGGATTCATGGCCTTTACGTATTGTCATGGTGCCAGGAATCAGACTGAGACGAGAAGTGCAAAAATAATCACGCCATTATTATAGCAAAAAAATAATAAAAAGTCCACAAGTCAAATAACAAGCCAGGAGTCAAAGCCAGAGCTGGTAGTCAGACGAGCTGAGTCAGGAGCCAAAGCGAATAGTCAGACGAGCTGGAATCAGGAACAATGAAAACAGCAGAATCAGGAACAAGCCAGGGATCAGGAACCAGGAAGGATGTCAGACAGCCAGGTAATACACAGGAACTCTCACAAACAGGTCTGAGACAACGCAAAGGCAAAGCATACTGAACAGAGGCCCTTTAAAAAATAAGTGATGACATCACAATTCTGAGACTGAATCTTGTCTCACACAGATGATGCACACCAGTCTGGCAATAAAAGGAAGTGCAGGAAATGAGCAGCATCCCCCACAATTCACCATTGTCAGCAAGAGAGGTGAGTAAAATGGCTGCCAGCAGCACATGGCAAACAAAACAAGGAAAAAACCCTGACATCATCAGGATATAGATCCCAGTACATCTATAGAAAGTGAACATAATGAAGATACACCAGGCCCTAGCAATAGTGAGTTACCAGCGAGACAGGATTTTAACTCACTTCAATTACCCCAACACACAAGTACACCAAAAAAGGGAGAGGGCAATTTCAGATACCCCAGCAGAATACGGAAAATCCACAAAAACTAGGGGTTGTGTCAGGTTCTCTTTTTCCATCAGCACTGGCCCTTTAATTGACTTCCTTAACCCTATTTAAACTCACTGCTTCTCCATTACATTGCTGGATTATTGAATGACACACTTGTGGGTGTGTGATCTCTGAGCCAATCCGGCTCATTCCCTGCTCTCTACTGCTCGAATGCTTCAAGCAGTTACACTTGCACTTCTCAGCTGATCATCCTCCAGTGCAACCGGATCAGGCAGCGTCTCCTCAGCGGCACTACGTCATCAGCTTCAGCCGCATCTCGGAAGCTCCACACTCTGCCTAGCCTGTACGGCATTCTACCCGCTCCTGCTCGCCACACTTCTCCGGCAGTCCTAAAAACAAGTACAATGGTCAGGTCGTATTGATTCTCCTCTGTTATGCTTTGTTTGCATCCAACCTGTTAAAGTAGCCCTTGGGTTCAGTAGGACATTTATTGGCAGTCATTCATATTATCAGTTAAGCCTACTTAGTTAGATGCGGAATCCTGTGTCCGTATAGTTAACTAACAGGGGGCTGAAATTAAGTGAGGAGGGTTAACTTAAGCATGAGTAAATGTTGTTAACCCCTCTGTCACAAAATTAATATATAACTAAGAAATATACACTGCACAAACTTGCGCTATTACTTTTTACTGCTTATAAAGAACCTCTTATATTGACTACTTTGCATTGATAAATTGGTAACTGATAACCAAATTGACCAAATATATCTGAGTTATAATAGAATAATCCAGCCTAAAAGGAAGAGGTTATAAGCAAAAAATGGACTTAACAGAGATTTCAAATCAAGTGACAACACTTACACAGTGTATGGATAATTTCTCCCAGTCTGTAAGGGAGATTCAAACAGAAAATCAAATTCTGAAAGACTGCCTCAGCCAAACCTGCACATACAGAGGTACACCCTGAGCCTCAGGTCTCTTTACCTGATAAGCTTAGTGGCAACAGGGCAAACTTCAAGGAATTTAGGAATGCCTGTTTACTGTTGTATGAACTTAAACCAAGAACCTATAACACCGACAGATTAAAGGTCTTAACCACGATCTCCTATTTAAGGGGAGAGCCACATGTTTGGGCTGACAGTTTATTTGAGACCCAGAACCCTATACTAAATTCCCTAGAGGAATTTCTAAAAGCATTTTTATCACTATATGATGACCCTTTTAAGCAGGATTCTGCTGAGTCTTCCCTAAGGGCCTTGAGACAAGGTAGACATCCTGTGGAAGATTACATCTCACAGTTTAAGATTTATGCCATTGAGTCTAAGTGGAATGAGCCTTCTTTGAGAAAACAGTTCAGGATTGGGCTCTCTGAAGATATCAAGGATGAGCTCTCCCGAACTGGTATTCCAGAGAGATTAGAAGATCTATTTAATCTCTGTACCACTATTGACAGGCGATTACGGGAACGTAAACATGAGAGGGCTATCACCTCAGGATCATACAAGCGGTTCACACCTTCCTCAACACCCCCTAAGGAGACAGAGACTCCAATGGATATTGGCTTCCTTAGAGGTCTACTTTCCACAGAGGAGAAGGGTAGAAGATGGGCATTAAGATTGTGTATGTACTGCGCTTCCCTAGAGCATGATGTGAATGCTTGTCCAGTCTTGAAAAAGACAAAAACTGGTAAGAGTACCCTAAACTCTCTAAGTGTTTCGTTACAAAGTAAAAATCAACCTCACATAATGTTACCCTTTACCTTACAGTGGGATCTTCACCGGTTAAGAGCTGAGGCCATAATTGACACCGGGGCATAGGGATGTTACATTGACGTAGAGTTTCTTAACAGAAATAAAATACCCTCCCTAGCAAAACAGTCTCCTGTCTCTATTAATTTGGTTGATGGTTCTTCTCTTTCCACAGGGCCTGTAACACATGAAACTGTTCCTATCCTCCTTTGTACTAGTTCTGGTCATAAAGAATCTATTACCTTCGACATTATACCCAGTCCATTTTACCCTATAATTCTTGGACTATCATGGTTACAGGTACACAAACCTATCTTTGATTGGCAACGTATGACAATCTTGTTAACTTCTTCATACTGTACACGGACATGTTACCCCTTAGATAATATCTTGCTCACATGCACCAATACCCTACCTACTTAGTATAACGACTTCAAGGATGTGTTTAATAAAACTGACGCACAGACTTTACCACCTCACAGGTCATATGACTGCCCTATTGATGTATTACCTGGTGCTACAATACCCTTCGGCCATATATACCCACTATCCAAACCCGGATTAGACCATCTAAAACTTTACCTACAAGAAAACCTAGCAAAAGGTTTCATAAGACCGTCCACTTCCCCAGCTGGTGCTGGTATCTTTTTTGTAAAGAATAAAGATCAGTCTTTAAGACCTATTATCGACTACAGAGAGCTTAACAAAAGAACCAAGAAAAACCTCTACCCACTTCCGCTTATTCCTGAGCTAATAAAGAGGTTACGCACTGCCAAGGTCTTCACGAAATTGGACCTCAGGGGTGCATACAATCTCATATGAATGAGAGCTGGAGATGAATGGTTAACTGCCTTTAGAACCCGATAGGGCCTTTTCGAATATACGGTCATGCCGTTTGGGTTATGTAATGCTCCAGCTACATTTCAGTGCTTTATAAACGATATATTTAGAGACATCTTAGATGTCTTCATCATTGTGTATCTTGACAATATTCTTATATTTTCCGATAATCAACAACAACACTTCACACATGTCAGAACAGTTTAAGCACGTCTCCGTGAGCATAAACTATACGCTAAACTAGAAAAGTTTGAATTTAACAGTACTCAGGTCACATTCTTGGGTTACGTCATCTCTAACACTGGTATCATGATGGATGACTCAAAAATTTTATTTTTTTTTACCGAAAATGTGTACGGAATTTCGCCCACACTGCCAAACCTCTCACTGACTTGACTTGACTTGACTAAGTTAGATAAACCTTTTAAATGGACAACAGACTGCCAAAGGGTTTTCCAACAACTACAGACAGACTTCCCCACAGCAGCAATACTAAAATTCCCTGACTCGACCTTACAGTACATCATTGAAGTCAACGTGTCAGATTATGCTCTGGGGGCAGTGTTGTCACAGAAAACATCACTTACAGACACAATGCATCCCGTCTCCTATTTATCCAGGCTTATGGTACCAGCTGAACGGAACTATTCTGTGGGTGAAAAAGAACTGCTCGCGATTAAATCTGCCTTTGAGCAATGGCGGCACCTCCTGGAGGGAGCTACACACCCTATCATCATAATAACTGATCACAAAAACCTACAATATCTACAACAAAACAGAACTCTGTCCGCCAGACAACTCTGCTGGAAATTATACTTCTCTCGTTTTGACTTCATCATTACCTACCGACCGGGCAGTCGTAATGGGAAAGCAGATGCTCTTTCCAGAAGAGACTCCAGACCACCAATTGTGGATGCTCCCTCCACTATCATCCCAAAATCAAGATTTCTTGGGTTAGTCATAAATCATCACCCAGATTTTCAGAGATGCCAGCTCCAATACTCTACTAAACCTCTCCACCTTCTACATGTGAAACAAAACGGGAACTACTACAATGGAGATCAACTTTATATTCCACCTGATTACAGAGCAGACCTTCTTCACTTCTGTCATGACTCCCCACTCACAGGACATCTAGGAGTACAAAAAACTCTGGATCTTCTCGGCCGAACCTATTGGTGGCCGCCATGACCTCTTCAGTAAAGAAATATATTTCTCAGTGCACTTGTTTGTGCAACCTCCAAGCCCACACATCAGTTCCCGATTGGTCTTCTGCAGCCTTATCCAGTTCCTGAGACCTCATGGTCTCATATTGCTATGGACTTCATAGTTAACCTACCAAAATCTTCCTCTTACACCTCTATACTCGTCGTGGTGGATCTTCTTCGAAAATGGCACAATTTATTCCAGCTATTGGAGTATCTACAGCACAACAAACTAGTGAAATCTTCATCAAGGAGATTGTTCGCTTACATGGTCTACCCATAGTAATACTCACTGACAGGGGTTCACAGTTTACGTCTCGCTTCTGGAAAACCCTCTGTCAAACACTACGTATAACTCAAAAACTTACCACTTCTTATCACCCCCAAACAAACGGGCAAACAGAGCGGACTAATCAGTGGCTGGAGCAGTATCTCCACTGCTTCTGTTCTAATCAACAAGACACTTGGGCTAAACACCTTGCATTAGCAGAGTTCGCCTACAACAACGCCACTAATTTTTCAACGGGTTTCAGCCCTTTTTACATCAATAACGGTGTACATCCTAGGTTCAACTTCCTTCCTTACGTACCATCCCCAAACCCAGAAGTTAATGATACAGTTAACGATATATCTCAAACATTCTCTGACAACACGCACAAGCCTCTCATAAAAAGTTTTATGATTTACGCCATACACCTCAACCTAAGTATCAAATCGGACAACTCGTCTGGCTATCAACTAAGAATTTAAGGTTACATACTCCCTCAAGGAAACTAAGTAAGCTTTTCATTGGACCATTCCCGGTTTCAGCAGTAAAAAATCCTGCTACTGTTACTTTGCAACTCCCAGATACATATAAAATCCATCCCACATTTCATGTCTCCTTTGTGAAACCATGTCTCTCAGACCGCCTGGCACCCAATACCATCTCTCATGATATTAATCAAGATGTGGAATATGAGGTTCAAGCAGTTTTGGATTCCAGACGCCGACGGGGACTTCTGGAATACCTGATTCAATGGAAGGGGTTTGATCATTCTGAGGATTTTTGGGAACCTGCTACCTCTGTATCCGCTCCCAGGTGTGTTTCTCTTTTTCATCGCCAAAATCCATATAGACCTGGTCCATGAACCCTCGCTGGTGGGTTTCTTTGGGGGGGTCCATGTCAGGTTCTCTTTTTCCATCAGCACTGGCCCTTTAATTGACTTCCTTAACCCTATTTAAACTCACTGCTTCTCCATCACATTGCTGGATTATTGAATGACACACTTGTGGGTGTGTGATCTCTGAGCCAATCCGGCTCATTCCCTGCTCACTACTGCTCAACTGCTTCAAGCAGTTACACTCGCACTTCTCAGCTGATCATCCTCCAGCTCAACCGGATCAGGCAGCGTCTCCTCAGCGGCGCTACGTCATCAGCTACAGCCGCATCTTGGAAGCTCCACACTCTGCCTAGCCTGTACGGCATTCTACCCGCTCCTGCTCGCCACACTTCTCCGGCAGTCCTAAAAACAAGTACAACGGTCAGGTCATATTGATTCTCCTCTGTTATGCTTTGTTTGCATCCAACCTGTTAAAGTAGCCCTTGGGTTCAGTAGGACATTTATTGGCAGTCCTTATTCATATTATCAGTTAAGCCTACTTAGTTAGATGCGGAATCCTGTGTCCGTATAGTTAACTAACAGGGAGCTGAAATTAAGTCAGGAGGGTTAACTTAAGAAATACCTGTTACACTATGCAAGCGTAACTCTAGGGGGCGCTAGAAGAAATATATCATTTTTAAAAATATATATATTTTTTTAAAAAGGCCAACCAAGGCCTAATATAAATATATATGTATTACAACAATCTGTAGGATAATAATGAAGTATAGTAAAAACAATAAACACTATAAAAAAATATAAAATGATCAGATAATAATGTATAAAGACAAAATAATAATGACAATTATAGAAAAAATGAGACATGGACTCTCATCAAATGTGATGTGATGAGATCAATATAAACAGAAAATGCAGCTTAAAACAATATATAATAAATAAATAGTATTAAGTCTCTAATAAGTTCTTATCTGTATATGATATTGATGCTCAGACAGTCCCAAGATTAGGAGGGCACTTCAGAGGTTTATTAGTCCTCCTGGGTAGCACATATATAAGATTCTCCCTTAGATGCAGAAGTCAGCTCCTTGTCACAAAACCAATCTGGGTAAATACTCTCTCTGTGCAAAGAAAAACACAAAGACAAGGGCACCTCCTCGTGTGATACAGTTTGGACAAATGTAAAAAAAGGTGAATACAGATTTTATACTCACAAGTAAAGCAGCACTCTGTTGTGCTTATAGAGGCAGACTGGGAGTTCACAGTGTCCCAGTTCACTGACCAAGGCAGTGCAACAAATCACTCCAGGGTAGATTTCAATCAAGCTCAGGCTCTCAGCGAAGAGTTAAAATACCATAGTTTAATGGTGCAGTAAAATACAATATAAAATGTCACAAATGTGACCGTAACAATGGATAAACAAGCAACTAGTTACTCAGATCTCTGTCTGTCTCCTCAGGCTTCTATCCAAAGACTGAAAGCTCTGGCTTATAAATTCTAAATGACCACTCTAAGAGTGAAACATAACCACACCTATTCAGGTGTGGAAGTGAACTTGCCTCATCAGGTGTGTGAGTGCACACCTTTTTCAATCAGACCATAGTTAGAATACAATGATTAAAACCATTTCCAAATAATTCACATTATACTTAAAAACAAACAAGTACTATACAAATTGGTTAATAAAGTATGTAAAAAAACAACAACCATAGCCAAACATTATCTTATGTAGGATATCATGTCAACATCATATGTTATAGGATATTATTATGGTATTCTAAAATAATAACATGAAAAAATTGTTCCCCACCCTTTTTTAAAAAAAATATATATATATATATACACACATACATATATAAAAGGTACATGATATTCTAATTCTTGGTGTTCATACCAAATGTCTTAGTATGTTGTCAGTTAGTCTAAATAAGTTAAAGTTTTATTAAAGCACCTATTGATGTTAACAGCCTTTGGTCAAATATGTATAAGCAAGATTTTCTATAGGAGAGAGCCCTTTATATTATGCAGGCCTTATTGAAACTATATATATACATCCATATCTACCCATACATATTTTAAGTCTAATGCGCCTGGTGTTCCCAGGCAGTCTACCATCCAGGTACTGACCAGGCCTGGCCCTGCTTAGATTCCAAGATCAGACAGGATCAGGTACATTCAGGGAAGTGTGTTAATATCTTAATCTAAGTGATATGAAATGTATGTATTAAGCAATAGATAAGTGTACTTAGTGAATATCTATTAACCTACTCTAATGTGTAAAAACAGGGTTGTAATACATTATGTTCAATATACAAAAATAAGATGGTATAGAAATACAGTAGTAACAATATTGTTTAATGTGTTGGAGATAATGTTGAGGTGTATATTGTGAGTGCAGACTTAACTAAAACGATACAATAAAAATAAAAATGTTCAGTGAACAGTGTATATGTTTTCTAATGTGTAGCATATATATTCAGAAATCCATAATAGTATGGGTGTATTACATGTATTAAACCGGTATATCCTATGTTGGTATAATAAACCCATAACTTGAAGTGGTATATATAGATATACATACACATACATGAACACACATATACGTATATACATACACACATACACATACATACATATATACACCCATACACATATATATATATATATATATATATATATATATATATATATATATATATATATACATACACACATATATATATATATATACATACATATATATATATATATAAAAATATATATATATACATATACATATACACACACATACACATATACATATACACACACATATACATATACACACACATACACATATACATATACACATATATACACACACACATCGCATGTGCCCTAAATGATTGTGTTATATACCAATCATGACTATAATGTGATCAACCTTATGTGATGCATGATACATATATGTGTGCTGTGACATATAAAAGTGAAGAAGAATAAATGTATGACTATAAAGTCAATATGTGTAGTATATAATATAAATTTGTACTGTGATATACAAAGAGGAGAAAAATAACTATAAAGTCAATATATACACCTCTGATAATACCTGTATAATATTAAATAGCTATAGTGTTTCATGGAAAAAAATGATGACCTGATAATCCACAGCAAGATGTACAAAAATATTATATTCAAAAAGCAGACATATCTATGTTCTCATTCAATCCTGTGGGAAAGAGAGTACCAAATTTATAGATCCAGTAGGTTTCCCTTTGACATAACTTTTTGAACCTATTAGTTCCTTGCTTGTATTGTATTCTCTCTAGAGGGGTTATGCAAAATTGACATTTAGTACCACAATGATGTTGAACATGATGTCTTGATACACTATGTTTGAGTGAACCTTTCTCTATGTTTCTAAAGTGTTCTCCCCATCTGCTTCTGACTTTCCTTATGGTTCTACCTAGGTATTGCATCCCACATTTACAGGTTAATAGGTATATGACATAATTAGAGCTACAATCTAATCTATCCTTAAGTTCATATGTACATCCTGTGATAGAAGAAGTGACACTAGTTGCCCCATGCGTGACATATTTACACATGTTGCATCTTTTAATTCTACATTTAAAATCTCCTTTTTGTTCGTGTCTATTGTTGGACAGACCTCCTATTCCTGATGTTCTTTTGGACATTATGATTTTGCTGGGGGCTATTTTCTGTTTAATGGTTGGGGCTCTCCGAAATGTAATGTTAGGGGAATCATCCAAAATCCCTTTTAAAATCGGATCTTTTTTAAGAAGGTACCAGTGTTTCTTAATTATTTTTGTAATGGCTTTATAGTTGGAGTTATAGTTAGTAATAAATGTAGTCTGCTTTTTGTTACTATTACATCTATTCAACCCATTATTAGGTAGCGGATTAAGAATTTAATTTCTATTTAGTTCTCTTGCCCTTCAGTAGCCTTCTTCTAAGAGTATTGGAGGGTACCCTTTTTCAAGAAATCTATTTTTTAAGATAAGGGATTGCTCATCATATGTCTCTAATAATGTGCAATTACGCCTAATCCGTCTAAACTGACTAAATGGAATATTTTCCTTCCAACTCTTTAGATGGTTACTTTGATAGTCTAAAAAGTTATTGCTATCTACTAATTTAAAGAAGGTTTTGGATTGAACCCTATTATTTATATCCCAAGTGAGCACTATATCAAGATATTCAATTTCTTCCAAATGTATTTTGTGAGTGAAGGTTAGACCAAAATTAGTATCAAGTTTAAAAGCAAATTCTCTAACTGAATCCAATGACCCATTCCAAATGATGATTAGATCATCTATGTATCTACCATAGAAGACCAGGTTCTCATCCCAGCTTCCACCGTTGATATAAATATCTTCAAAACAACCCATTACCAAATTAGCGAAGCTGGGAGCGAACCTGGTCCCCATGGCAGTACCCTTGGTCTGTATATAATAATTATCTTGATATTTAAAATAGTTATGTTTTAATATAAATTCAATTAGCTTCAATATATATTCTTTCTGAATATCTGGCATATAGAAATCTTCATGTAGATATTCAGAAACACATTTTAACCCTATTTCGTGTGATATATTGGAATATAGTGCATTGACATTGCATGTCATCCATAGGTATTTACTTTTTCTTGTAATATAAGAAAGTTTATGAAGTAAGTCTGTGGTGTCCTTAATGTATGAGGGAAGTTGTCTAACATATTTTTGCAGAAAAAAATCCACATATGCTGATAGATGATCTGTGATACTATTCATACCTGCTATTATAGGTCTACCTGGTGGTGTTTGTAGATTTTTGTGGATTTTGGGTATAATATGGAATACTGGGATTTTTTGGTGTTAAATATTGTTTTTCTTTAAAGGTCAAGATACCTTCTTCAAATCCAAATTGAATAATAGAATTTAATTTCTTAGTGAACAGAAGTGTAGGGTCTTGATCTAGAGGCCTGTAGTACTCAAAATCCTTTATTATTCTATCTGCTTCCTTCAAGTAATCTTGATAGTCCTGTAGGACTATACCGCCCCCCTTGTCCGCCTGACGTATGACTATTGAATCATTTTTTGACAATTTTAGAAGGGTTCTCTTTTCATTAGGCCAAAGCTTTGAATCACCTAGAACATGTTTAGGGATGTTGGCTAAATCCTCCAGAACCATATTTTGGAATACATCTATAAAAGAACTTTCTTCCCGAGGGGGCATGAAGGATGAGGGTAGGCATTTGTCTGAATGAATATAGCCTTCATAAAGGTTATCCACTAGTGGATCAATATCGTTGTGAATCACTAACCGGGGATTTCTTTCGGCCATAGCATCTGTTACAATAGGTATACCTTCAATACCTTTGTTTTTCAAGATTTTTTTCGCAAAATATTATTGTAAGGAGAGTTTACGAGTGAATCTATTTAGATCTACAATTTCAAATAGATTAAAAGTATTGTGGGTGTTGGAAGGGCAAAAAGATAGTCCTTTGCCTAAAACTCTAATTTCATCGTTGTCCAGTACATGGCTGGACAGATTATATATACACCTTTACTTAATTTCTCCAATTTTGTCTTTTTTGTGGTGTCCCCTCTCCCTCTTCTCCCTCTTGACCGTGTGATCTTTTTATCCCTTGGTTGGGCCTCTGATATTGAGCATCTTTCCTCCATAGGGGTGCTAGATTCAGTGGGGGTTTGTCGAAAAAACCTTGCTGACAGGTGCCATTTTCAACATAGTTAGTTGATGTGGAAGGCCCTTCCATAGGGTTTGGGGAATTATGCTGCCTATTGTTCCTATCTTGCATATTAGGGTCTCTACTATTTGATTGTAGAACTTCAAATCTATTCTGGGTGGAAATAGGCGATGGTGCATATTGTTGAACTGTAGGAGTTTTGGGGGGAGCATTACCATTTACCTTATGATGTTGTGGTCTATTAAAAGTATAATTTTGTTGATTGTTGTAGCCAAAATGTTGATGGTTTCTTGATCTATTGGAACCAGAATACTGGTGATCAAATGAATGTTGTTGTTTATTATATGTTTGATGATGTACTGGATTAGATTGATAACCCCTACTTGTAAAATTAGAATGTTCTTTAGGGGAGTTGAAATGCTGATAGTGGTGTTGATTGTAATTTTCAATGTGGGGTGTCTCTTTTTTGTTGTTATTATGAGATACCCTTGTCCAATCTTGATTTTGAGACCTATCAGTTTTATATGGTCTATTAGACTTATTTTGTCTACTATATGTATATACCTCTCCTTTTGTGTAATCTTCCTCATCCCTTAGTCTTTTCTTCTCTTTTTTTGCAATTATCTCATTTTGATATTCATCTGTTGTTTTTAGAGTGTGTTCTTTAAGTTTGTTGTACTCTGGGTGATTTACTAGAGGTTCTAACTCTTTTTGTATTTTCTCTATTTCTATTCCAACCTCTTCTACTAATTTCTTTCTGTGTTAAATCAGTAATTCTATAAGTTTCACAGAGCAATTTTCAAGTATATCAAACCATTTTTTAGTCAATTCAGAGTCATTTTTAAAAGAACAGTTTTTAAATATGCGCAGGCCCCTTGGTATTTTACAAATGTCCATATAATGTTTTAGGGCCTCCAAATCCCACCAGTGTTGGTGCTCATCTTTAGTCAAATCTTCAAGCTTTTTGAATAATTGTTTAATATCACTAGTGTGTTCTAAAGTTGAGTCTGACAATGGTAACATGTTCTTATTATTACCTAGCTGTTGTCTCTTGTTATTTCTTTCAAGAGTAGATAACATTTTAGTTTAAACTCTGAGTGATATTAAGATAAACAGTTGATAACCAAAAATGGAATTGCAGCACCCCTATAACATATACTAAGATATAGAAATAACTGTTACACTATGCAAGCGTAACTCTAGGGGGTGCTAGAAGAAATATATAATTTTTAAAAATATAATTTTTTTTAAAAAAGGCCAACCAAGCCTAATATAAATATAGATGTATTACAACAATCTGTAGGATAATACTGAAGTATAGTAAAAACAATAAACACTATAAAAATAATATAAAATGATCAGATAATAATGTATAAAGACAAAATAATAATGACAATTACAGAAAAAATGAGACATGGACTCTCATCAAATGTGATGTGATGAGATCAATATAAACAGAAAATGCAGCTTAAAACAATATATAATAAATAAATAGTATTAAGTCTCTAATAAGTTCTTATCTGTATATGATATTGATGCTCAGACAGTCCCAAGATTAGGAGGGCACTTCAGAGGTTTATTAGTCCTCCTGGGTAGCACATATATAAGATTCTCCCTTAGATCCAGAAGTCAGCTCCTTGTCACAAAACCAGTCTGGGTAAATACTCTCTCTGTGCAAAGAAAATCACAAAGACAAGGGCGCCTCCTTGTGTGATACAGTTTGGACAAATGTAAAAAACTTAAGCATGAGTAAATGTTGTTAACCCCTCTGTCACAAAATAAATATATAACTAAGAAATATACACTGCACAAACTTGCGCTATTACTTTTTACTGCTTATAAAGAACCTCTTATATTGACTACTTTGCATTGATAAATTGGTAACTGATAACCAAATCGACCAAATATATCTGAGTTATAATAGGTAGTACTAAATCTTTCAAAGCACCATTTAAGTTTGGCACAGTTATCACTTTTAAATAAAGGTTTAAGTTTCGCACCCACTACGAATTTTGATTTATTTAACACCATACTAGATGTAAACAATTTTATACGTAAGATTGTGTTAAAGAAATATTTTTCTAATATAATAACTGAACAAGATACTCTTACACCTTTCACTATCTTTTGTTTCACACTTTCCTTCAGTAGGATTACACTATACTGAACTTAAAGGCCTAACACACCTTATCACTTTATCTGCACAAGCTAATACACGTCAACAATCAACTTCTGACACAAAATTTAATTTTAAAGATAAATCTCACTTCTATCCAATACATAGTAGAGACACCAATATTGATATGTATCAAAAAGCTATTGAAAGAGATTTAATTTCACTCAATAAACAAATCCAATCTGAGACCTACAAATATAAGGATAATCTCTCAAATTAGAGAGAAAAGCATTGAATGAGCTAAAAAACAACAATGACATCATTATCACTCAGGCGGACAAGGGAGGGGCGGTAGTTATTTTAGATAAGGAACAATATCACAATGAAGTGATGCTACAACTTAACAATGAAGAACTTTATATTAAATTTTCCTTTAATCCTACTTTGTCCTTCAGACAGGTAATGATGTCACTGTTAGACACTGCTGTTGAAAATAATTTTATGGATAGAAACTTGGTAGATTACTTGCTGATTGAAGATCCTAGAATACCATACTTTAGAATTACACCAAAGATTCATAAAATAGTAGTAAATCCACCAGGCAGGCCCATAGTGGCCAGCAATGGTTCTCTCTGTGAAATACTTGGAGAATGGCTTGACCATATCCTTCAGCCTGTAGTACTTGCTCTTCCTGGTTATATCAGGGACAGTTCTCACTTAATAGAACAACTTACTGATATACCATGGAAAGACAGATATAGATGGCTGACTATAGATGTTACTGCCTTATATTCTAATATACCCCACGATTTGGGCATTGAAGTTCTATCAAACATGTTGTATAGACATACAGAAATATGACAGTAACTTTATAACATTTATTATCACAATCACAGAATTCCTGCTTTCACATAAATATTTTGTATATATAGGAGAATATTATCTACAAAAAAGTGGGACAGCCATGGGGGCTAAATTTGCCCCCCGCTTTTGTTAATATCTATATGGGTTGGCTGGAATATTGCCTTATTTTTTCTGATCTCTGTCCTTTTTCTGATAATATCATACTCTATGAGAGATTTATTGATGACCTTATATTAATATGGAAGGATGATGATACAAACACTATTGATAATTTCCTTTTATATATGAATTCTAATAAATATAATCTTCATTTTACCAGCCAACACAATAAAACAAGAATAGATTTAGATATTCATTTATATATTGGATCTAATCATATTGGATTAGATATTGGATCTAATCATCAGATAATGACATCAATATATAGAAAACCTCTGGCCAAAAATAGTATACTACATACTGATTCGTGTCACATTCTACATGTTAAGAAAGGCATTCCTAAAGGTCAATATTTGAGAATACGCAGAAATTGCTTGAATATCGCAATGTATTTTAAAAAGGCAAGAGAACTTACTGAGAGATTGATTCATATTTATAATAAAACAACGCTTCTACAATTCGAACAAGAGGTGTCTAAGATAGATAGGACTACTTTGTTTTCAACTAAAAAAAAGACGCCCTAACAGAAGAATTCAGGATGATAATATTTTGTTTGTAACAAAATATAATTTACAATATACTGAGATTTGTAATATTCTTACCAAAAATCTACCTATATTACACATTGATGATACTTTAAAACAAATCACAAACAAAAATACAGTTAAATTCATAGCAAGAAAAGCTAAAACCTTGGGAGATATTACTAGAACTGATTTGTCTGATAGGGATAAGAATAAACCTTTGACTAAATGGTTAAACCCAACAAATGGCTTTTATAAATGTGGACATATCCCTTGTTAAAGTTGTACTTTTACACACAAAAAATAAAACATTCAGATACTCATCTACAGGCAAAATATATGATATTAGAAGTAGAATTGACTGTACTACACAATTTGTAATATATCTTATTACTTGCCAGTGCTGTTTTCTTCAATACATTGGGATCACTACTAGATCCCTAAAAGAAAGAATTAGACAACATCTATTATCACTTGAGGAGAAAGAAGCCAAAACTCCTGTAGCGAAACACTTTAGACAACATAGTAAGGGAACTAAACATTTTTCCTTTATAGGTATAGATAGTATATTAAAAACTGCTAGAGGAGGGAATATAACTGACCTATTACTAAGTAAGGAGGTCTTTTGGATTTTAGAATTAAATACTAGAGCCCCAGAAGGTATCAATAAAAGATTGGATGTAGATGCATTCATTCCTTGATATACAATTTTTTGTCTATATTAAAATATACTAAATTTTGAGAATATAATGAAGTATATAAATTCTGATAAAAAATCTGACTATAAGTTCTAACCTATAGTTGTGCCTAAACTTAAAAGGACACATATTGCTATACTAAAATGTTATTCTTGATCATATTTTAGATTAGGCTCTAGTCTTAGATACAGGGTTCGATCATGATATACTATATTCTCTATCCCATTATTTCTCTCTCTAATCTCTATTGACTTTGACACACTTGTTTGAGATATTGTTATATCTTCCCACAAATCATAGTTTATTTGTTAAACTAAGCTGAGCGAGATATATATTTTAGATATATGTATTGGTATCTATTGACACATTGCATAACTTTATTATTTTGCAACATACTGTTTGTTTGCTCAATCCCAAGCATATATATAAATATATTTATTTATAATTTTCTAAAATAAAAATATGGGGATTTAACATGTTATTATTGTTGTTAAACTATTTTTTAGTTTGTAAATACTCATAGTTTATATCATTTTTATTATTCTTTATTTGTTATTTTTCATTTTTTATCTTATTTTATATGTACAGTATATATATATATTATTTATATTTTTATTTCCCACTTTTTGAAGCTTGTACCCCCCAATAAGTGTATAATTAATTAAGTCATATAATCCATATGAATTTAATTGGTTTGCTGCTTATCAATAATATATGGATTATGTGATTATAGATGACTGTTTCTCATTTTTTCTTACTACTATTTTGAATCTACTGAAATTTTTGCTATATATTCAATGTATATAGTGTGCAGGTCATTATTGAGTTAACTTTACATTTTGGGGTGTAGCAATTTCTTGTATTTCTATTGGCTAAGCTCAGCCTTTAAAATGCCCATACCTGTTCTGAATGATCACCTCTGATGAAGCGTGGGTGCGCCTGCACGAAACATGTCAGGTGTTTAATGTCTGCTTATGTCTCCTTCTGTGGACGAATAAACCTTACCTGATTGAACAGCACATAATATTGGTTTGCATTGTTTCCTTCTTTGTTTCCAATATATATATATATATATATATATATATATATATATATATATATATATATAATATATATATAGCTATATATCTTTATGAATATATATGCTTATATGCGCATACATATGTATATTTGTATGTATGTGTGCATACAAGTGTATTAGTTTTTTTTATATACTATTTGTATTAATAATTTAAAACTAAATATTTATATTTAGCCACTAACTTCACTTGTGTTTTAGTTTCAAGTTAAAGGGAACCTTTTAGCATTAGATGTTATAACCATAGAACACAATAAGAAGCTTTGCTGAAACGGACAGCCCTAAGTTAACTTGGATGTGCTAATAATGCATTGGTGATAGCAGACGCAAATTTTTATAACTTCTTGATAGAAAATATCCTTTAATATTTATCATGACTCACAGTAAACCTTTATTATTGTGTGTTTACATATATTTTCCAATTCACACATATCTGTGTGTTTCAAGCAAAAATTAAAAAGAAAACAAATCACACAATCACATTTGCCAAGAAAAATATTAACAAACCTACATTTACTTACTGTTTCTCTTCTTGCTAGAAGTGGCAATTCCCTGCTACAGACTTCAGAGATCCTGAAATTAAAATATGTGCAAATTAAACACATGCTTGGAGTGCACATAATGTGGCAAATTAATACAGAAAAATACAGATAAATGTTCATCTTAAGGGTTGTCCTAGACCCCATGATGTGACAGGTATTATTGCCCTTTGTACAATTATTTAAACCCAGTAGGAATTCTCAGCATTGGTGCATGTCAGTGCTCTGTTATTAGACATGTTTAATTAGGATCTATCCTGCTGCTTCTAACAAGTATTTAATTAACTTCCAGGCAGGGTAATTAGCTTTAGATTGTGGCTGATTTTCTGCCTCACCTTCTGTTGACACTTGGCCGGCATTACATCAGCTTACTCTCCTGACAGCGTAATGGATAGGCTGAATGGAAAGCCAAATGTCAAGCCTGATTGGTCTAGTAAAAATGAAGATAACATACATAATAATGACTGTCAGGTCATGGTCCGAAAAGGCCTTAGAGTAGACAGGGAGCACAAAAGCCTGCAAACAAAAAAGAATAGAAGAAATAATCAAACATGATCTATCTTTAATAATGAGATTTCAAAATACTCAAAGTCAATTGCAGTACACAAAGATGAACTTTACTTATTGAATATCGAACAAACAGAAGTGCATACATATGAATGCTGATAAATCATTTTAGTCATTCATAAGCCTATTGAAGAAAAGGAATAATCAAGGAAGTCAATATAAGAAGTCAAAAGATAGATAACTATAAATAAAGAATAAGAAGCCATATTCCATCTAAGTTGCAAGCTTGTGTGCGCATACACAGTAAAAATAAGAAAATAAAGCATATAAAGGTTGCTACCATTTTTAAGAGCTAAGTAGTCTATTCAAAATTTTGAATAAAAAATAAAACATTTAAAGGTGGTTGTATTGTTAGAGCCATTATCATATATTACATTTTTATTTATATTATTTGCTTAATTTATTTTCACATTTATATTTGTGCCTTAGTGCACAAACATTTTAACTCATTTTTCCTAATTTATTTGCTCAAAGATCTTGTCAAAATGTGAGGGAACATTAGTCAAAAATAGTTCATGTTAGTATTCATTATTATAAAATAACTCTTTCAAGATGTTCTGATTAAACTTTGCATTATCATTACATTTGTTTACTGTAAATGTTTGAACATCTTAAAGGGACATAAAACCCATTTTTTTTCTATCATGATTCAGCTAGAACAAGCAATTTTAATCAGCTTTCTAATTTACTTCTATTATCTAATTTGCTACATTCTCTTGATTTCCTTGTGCTTTATCCAAAAGATCCTTTGGGTAACCCCTCTGCAAAAGCCTATTCTTTAACTCGTCTGACTGAATTTGATATGTTAGATCTGAATTTATATTTCTTTTAAGCCTAATGAATGAATTGAAAAACATATCTAGATAGGCTCAGTAGCTGCTGATTGGTGGCTGCACATGTGTGATTGGCTCACCTTTGTGCATTGCTATTTCTTCAACAAAGGATATATAAATAATGAAGCAAATTTGATAATCAAAGTAAATTGGAATGTTGTTTAAAATTGCATTGTCTATCTGAATCATGAAATACATTTTTTAATGTCGCTTTAAGCCTTAATTCTAAACAATGCACTATAATATACAAGTTATGTTAAACAATAATAATTTGAAGGATTTTGAGATGTCAAATATCAAGAACATTAATATAATAAATGACATAATAATGACTCTTAGGTCTCAGTATGAAAATGTAAAAAATACTTCAAAGTAGGCAGATAGCACCATTATATGTAATTCCCAGCTCCTGATTATGGCCCTAATAAATTAAGGGAATTGTATAATATGAATGGATAGCTTCAATTTCTTTATCTATGCTAACTACAATTGACAATCATATTATATATATAGTAAAAATATGAAGGTCTGTGCTAGTTACTAATTTTTTATTAGTTAGCTTCTTATGTGTCATGTTCTGGCCAAGAGGCACATACAAATTGGTGCACATTCTTTTTTTCTATTTAAAGTGTTTTTATTGCTTATGTTTTATGTGTATTATTCAGTACTTTTCTTTTAAGAATTGCTTCTTTGCAGACTGGCTGCCTAAGGCCAAGGTGCTTGCTGTTTCTATAATTTTCATAATTTTTATATGAAAAGTAATTTTTTATACATAAAATAAAAGTTATTTTTTATTATTACTAGTGTTAAAGCCTGTGTACAATGGCCAAAATGTCCCCCCCCCCTTTACGATCCTTTCCCTAGCCTTTATTCCCCTTCCACTCTAGGATCCTCCTCCCTCCTCCCCCTCCCTCCTTCCACCTCCCTCCTTCCACCTCCCTGACGCTCTTAGCATATATTTTTTCTGTAGTGTACCGGTCTCACCTGTTCCCGCCCCTCCTGCCCCCTCCAGCGATGGGCCACCCACCAGCCTCCCTCTTAATCCTCCCAAGCCACCAACCATCGGCACCACTGCTGCCCGATGCAGAAGAGGGACACAGAGTGTCCTTCTCTGCTTTGGTACCTCTGCAAGACTATTTCTGAACTGTCCCACTTGTGGGGCATGCAGAAATAGCACAATCTCGCTACTTTTAGCGAGATCGTGGCAGAGAGAGGCCCAGGGCTTAACGGCCAGTGCTGTCCTCGAGCTTGTATCACACTTTCTCTACTGTGCATCAGCGCTGGTTGTTACGGGATTAAGATCAGGTATGTTTGTCTCGTGCAATCTCTACTGCGCATGACTGCGTCAGAAAAACATACTTGGCCTTTTATTATATAGGATTATTGCTTCAACTAGATTTTCCTATCTAGATCTATGGAATATAAAACATTATACATTTCTGTTTCTATGTTAGTTGTTCTTTAAGCAAAACACATGGAAGTTAATCACAGTCCTTTAGAAAAACTTAAATTATTTATCTACAAAAATCTCTATAGACTTTAAAGGAACATTAAACACTAAGGGGCCTATTTATGAAATGTCTTTCCTACATGATCCGATCAGCAGATCAGGTCTGACAGACATCACTGAATGTGGAGAGCAATACGCTCGCCGCATTCAGCATTGCACCAGCAGCTCTAGTGAGCTGCTGGTTCAACCCTGCCCCCTGCAGATTCGGGGCCAATCGGCCTCTAGCAGGGGGTGTCAATCAACCCGATCGTATTTGATTGGGTTGATTTCTTGCAAGTTCTGTCCGCCGCCTCAGAGCAGGTTTTGGAGCAGCGGTCTTTAGACTGCTGCATCATAACATGTTTCTGGCGAGCCTTCAGAGCTTGATAAATGGGCCCCTAAGGGCTAGATTACAAGTGAGGCACTGGTTTTTGTGATTGTTTGCGTGCAGGTTAAATTATGCTCAAATTACAAGTTGAGTGCAGTCACAATCGCTTGAGCACAATTGCAATTTACGCTAGAATGATTACCGCAATCTCAGAGCTGTGGTTAACTGTTTTGTGAACATAAAATGTTTCAGAAACACACCAAAATACATTACAAAAATACATTACAAAGTACACCGGCAATAACTGTGAAGGGGTTCCTTTTTAAATCAGCACTGCACTGTGTTTAACAGATCTATGAATACTGCATCTGCCGAAATGTGTAGGATCTGTTAGTCCTATGTTCCATGTTTACTGTATTGGCAATTTTTAGCCTATCGTGTTTAATAAAGTTTGGCGTATCCTTTTAACTTTCCGGTTCCATGGCTTCTCTTTTTTTATTATTACAAAGTACAGTTATACTCATAAGTAACGCGATTTTTGTGCAAGATGTGGTCGTTTCACAATCAATTTCCATTACGCAGGTATTACAAGTCTTGAAAAATCACAATTGCTTGCAAATTTGCCTTTTACATAACAATACTTTCCGCGCTCGAAGAGCTGTAGTTAACTTTTTTGCGCAACATAAAGGTTTCACAAAACACTTCAAAAATACATTACAAAGTACAGTTACACTCATATTAACACTCTCTAGTCAAAATTATTTAAAAAAATTATTGTGCACAAACGTTATAAGGGATCAAAGATACGAGATCTCGGGTGTTAGGGAAAAAAAA
This sequence comes from Bombina bombina, assembly GCF_027579735.1. Classification (NCBI taxonomy): domain Eukaryota; kingdom Metazoa; phylum Chordata; class Amphibia; order Anura; family Bombinatoridae; genus Bombina; species Bombina bombina. The sequence goes on from NC_069501.1 coordinate 821,693,105, forward strand.
GCAGACGCAGGGATTTTACATTGACATACATACATATACATTGAGAAACATGGGTTTATACGTATAGAGATATGTTTAGCAATAGAGATAATGAAAAGATTTTGCATTACAATCTTACGCACTTTAAAGGACCAGTAAACACAGTAAATTTGCATAATCAACAAATGCAAGATAACAAGACAATACAATAGCATTTACTCTGAATTTCAAATGAGTTGTAGATTTTTTTCTAATAAATTTCAAAGTTATGTATATTTCCACACCCCCTGTACCATGTGATAGCAATCAGCCAATCACAAATACATATACGTATAGTCTGTGAATTCTTGCACATGCTCAGTAGGAGCTGGTGACTCAAATGATGTAAATATAAAAGACTGTGCACTATTTCTTTAATGGAAGTAAATTGGAAAGTTGTTTCAAATTGCATGCTGTATCTGAATCATGAAAGTTTAATTTGACCTGAGTGTCCCTTTAAACAAAATCTCAGAGGGATTTTCAAAGCGATATTCGCAAATAGATCTCAAGATATCTAGACATATATATGATTCATATACATATCTCGCTATAAATTGATATATCTGATAAAAAATCATCACATATATAGAGAAATATTTATTTACAAACAAATAGAACATATTCCGTTCCGAAAACATTTTTGCAATACAAAATATTCACATTTTCATGTACACTTTTCAAGGGCAATACGTCATGGGCTTTGCACAACATTTTAGGGTTTTTGTGTGTTTTTTTCTATTTCTCTACTCCATTGACTTCTATGGGGAATACGTAAACATGCACACGATTTGGCTGTTTGCATTACGTGGCTTAACTCATGCTCAAAATAAGTTATTTTGCAACTTGTTGTAGCTGCGCAACCCCAAATGCAAAAAAGCCATAACGTGCACAGTGTTTTTGCAACTGATTTGCAGCACGACTTGTAATCCTGCCCTTTGTGTGTGTGTGTATATAAATATATATATATATATATATATATATATACATATTTCTGAATACATGTGTATATATGTGTTTATATGTGTATATCTGTATGTATATAAATATATACACACATAAATACATATATACACATGTATAAATATATATTTTTATAGCTATACACGCATATTTAGACATGTATATGTATGAATATATATATATATATATATATATATATATATATATATATATATATATATATATATATATATATATGTATAATAGCCCTCATACTTCATAGCCCTCATAATAAGATATCATAAACCTATAAAGAATTTCATAGCTCAGTAGTTTAACCCCTTCAGTGTTAAACGATTTCACACCCTCTGCTAAAGCTTTTTTAGTCTACTTTACCCATATCATTTAAACAATTTGAGTGCTTTTTCTGTGAGATACTCACATAAATCATACTTTGTTTTTCAGCAGACTATATGATTTTAGAAAATGACTTTAGTTTGCAAGAATACAAAAATATGGAAAAATGACATACATTTCAAATAAATAAATAAATAATAAATACAATTGATTGCATTATATGGTAAACAAAAGCATGGGGATAATATTTCCTAAATATAAACAAATATTTATAAAGCATCTTATTTTGGATCAGGGTAATTTCTATACCAACATTATTGAATAATAATAAAACATTTTTACTTTTTAAATAGGTAGGAATAAAATATCTAAATATAAAATTATAATATAAATCATATTGAACAATACTGTACATTATAAATCAACCGGAGAAGTGTGAGTTAAGGAGTAGGGGCGCAATTGAATGCTTATACCCTTGTAAAATTTTTATATATTATAAACCTGCAATAAGAACAAATATATATTGCAGGTTCTTATTGCAGGTTTATAATATATAAAAATTCAACATCCAAACGTATCAAATACTTGCCTAAACCTCCATAGGTTCATCTACAGACACAAACACATATGTGTTGTTTTTTTTTTTTTTTTTAATAACTTTATTTATATAGTTACTGGCTGCACCACAACATGAGAACAATATATACAGAGTCATTATTACTTAAGCACAGATTGAGAAGCAAATGCTGCTAACAGCAAGATTGGTTCCACATTGCTACAGAGTCCAGCATTTTTCTATTATAACAATCATAAAACATAAAACAAACATTAACAACACATAACAAGGGTGAGAAAGCCCTTGATCAAACCCTCCACTCCAGGGGATAGAAGTGTGTGTGGGGGGGTACTCGCACCCCGGCACACAGGGGAAGAAAAGGCAAGTGTATCAGGGCCGGATGAGGTCTAGGCTTAGAAGTGAGATATGGCATAGCTCTCAAGATGTGGAAGTTGGGGGAGGGAGACACCATCTGCCATGAAGGTTTTCTTCCAACATGAACAAAGAGTTACGGAAGGGGTAGATTATCCTATTTCGCACCTGTGGGGATACATGTAAGAGATAGGGTTCCCATTTGTGTATGAAGACTTTAATTCTTTTCTCTAAATCCCCCTGTACATCTGATTGTTCTATAAGCATTTGGTTGTGTATGGCATGAAGGAGCTTTCTAAAGGGGGGGGGGGGCTTATTAGACGCCCAGAATTGCAAGATTAGTCTTCTAGTAAGGAGCACTACAGAGTAGAGGAATTTTCGGTATTTCGATATTACCTCGAAATCGTGTAAAAATATAATGTTGGTGGACGTCAAGGTTACTCTGTCGCCCAAGACCCTTTGTAGCCAATAGCCAAGTTTACCCCACAGTCCAACAAGTTTGGGGCAGTCCCAAAGGAGGTGTACAATGTCCGGGGACGGGAAAGAGCACTTACTACAGCTGTCAACTGCCTGCGGTACCATCTTAGCTCGAAGCTTCGGGAGAATGTATGCCTGGTGGAGGAGTTTAATGTGGGCTTCCCTCGAGTACGCCGAGAGAGTGGCCATATGGACCCTGGAGAAGCTATCAATGTAACAATCAATCCTGCTTAGTTTGATTACAAGTAAAGGTATGTAGCACAATATCAATTGAGAGTACTATTACTTGGTAAACCCATATGGATATATGTGCAGTTAATATAAGATTAATGTTTCCCTACAAAAAATACACACTAAAGTATTATCTGTATTATAGGAATCAAAATCAAATGCAATCTTGGAAATAAGCAGGCTTGTAATAATACAAAAAGATATAGGAATAGGTGAAACTTTCTTATGAGTAAGTAAGGAATAATTATAATATATTGCGTAACATGAGAAATTAAACACACAGCAAGTAAGTCTTATCCAATGTAGTATTGATAGATTGTTATAATGGAGAACTTCTGCAGATATAGTTATAGTTGCAAACGTGGTAATGTACCTTGAAAACTGTGAGTGCGGTAAGTAAGAACAAACACTTCCGGGTTCTGTAGGCTGTGGCTGCAGCAGCAGCAGAGACACGCTGAAGCGAGCTAACAGTCAGCGTGTGACGTCACGATTCTCCGGTGCAGCAGAAATCAACATAAGGATAATATAACAGAACAAATAAGATTAACATATTAGAGCTTCAATAACCGGTTATTCTTTATGGCTGCCACAGACTTGGTTGTTAAATAATATGAGCTGATAAGTTGAAACAGGTAACGTAACTTCCCAAAATAAAGACAGTCTTGAATAAATGAAAGTACTTGCCAAAGTAAGATTTCCAAAAGATGTTGCAACAGGCTGGAATTAAATATGAAATCCGTAGTAGGTAGATCTTGAATGAGGAAACTTGAGTTGCTGTAAGTTAATTCAATTTTAACCTTACAGAGATATGAGAGGCTCAGTGTTACTCTGAGGAAAATAACAAAATACTAAGCAAGGTGTGTTCAGTGAACAGGTGTTTTATGGGAGTAAGTAAGATATGATTGGTTGAATTCTAATTAAAGAAACAGTACACCCAAAAGCCTGACATGACTCCCCCCTCAAACAAGCTGATCCTCAGCTTGAAGTCTGGGGCGATCTGGATATCTCCTGTGAAATTGGGAAACAAGTCGAGGAGCATTAAGATTAGATGCGGGTTCCCAGGAGTCATCTTCCTCCGAGTACCCCTTCCACCTAATTAAATATTCCAGAATACCCTTGGAAAACCTTGAATCAAGTACTTCTTTAACCTCATAGATTTCTGAGTCTTGAATGGAAGTGGTCGGTAGTAATTGGGGTGTGTTATTTCTAGTAGGAATGTATGGTTTGAGGAGGGAAACATGGAAAGTCGGATGTATTCTCATAGATGATGGTAAATCCAGAGTGACTGCATTCTGATTTATTACCCTAGTGATAGGGAAAGGTCCACAGAATTTTTGTGTCATTTTCCTACTAGGAAGATGTAGCTTTAGGTTTTTTGTTGACAACCATACCTGGTCACCAATTTGATATGAAGGTGGTTGTCTGTGTCTCAAATCATAATAGTATTTTTGGGAAGACTGAGCTTTTGAAATGTTTTCCTTGATAACCCGAAAATTGTCTAGAAGTGCATTATTCCATTCATCTACGAGAGGAGAATTGGAAGGAGTAGTACTAACTGAAGTGATGGTTGGATGGTACCCATAATTTGCGAAGAATGGAGATAATTTTGTGGATGAATTGGTTAGATTATTGTAGGAAAATTCAGCGAAGGGTAAGTATGTTATCCAATTTTCTTGCTGGTAGGAACAAAAACATTGTAGGTACTCATCTAACCATTGATTGATTCTCTCAACCTGTCCGTTGGCTTGTGGATGAAATGCAGTGGTGTATTGATGGGTTATGTTAAGAGATTGACAGAGACTTTTCCAGAATTTAGATGTGAACTGAGATCCCCTGTCAGATATCAAAACTGTTGGTACCCCATGAAGCCGAATCACATGTTGTATAAATAAGTTGGCTGTTTCTGCTGAAGTGGGAAGCTTATGAAATGGAATAAAATGCGACATTTTGGTGAAACTATCAACAACTACCATGATGGTGGTAAAATTCTTTGATGGAGGTAGATCCACAATGAAGTCAACTCCTACTTGTTTCCAAGGTCTGTCAGAAGTTGGAATTGATATTAAAAGTCCATAAGGTAATTTCCGCTCAGTTTTGCATACTTGACAAGTAACACAACTCTTTATATAATCTGAAACAGTTTCCTTCAAATGAGGCCACCAATATGTCCTTGTTATGAGTTCGATAGTGCGTGATTCCCCTGGATGTCCAGCTAAGGGTGAATCATGGTGAAGTTGTAAAATTTGTAGTCTCAATTCTTTAGGAATATAAATCATATTCTTGTAGTAGTATAATCCATCTTTCAATTCCAAAGGAACCTTAGTGTCAGTAGGTGAATTTTTTGAAGAATTCTTTATATCAGTTAGAAAGTCTGAAGTTAATCCGATGAAGCGTTCAGGAGGAATTATAGCAGTAGGATTTTCGTTATGAATAGGTTCGGATAGTTGTCGAGAGAGTGCATCCGCTTTTCCATTTTTGTTTGCTGGGCGGTATTGGATTTGAAAGTCGAATCTTGCAAAGTAAAGACTCCACCGTACCTGTCTAGCTGATAGAGTCTTGTTATTTTGCAGGTATTGGAGGTTTTTGTGGTCCGTATAAATTATGAAGGGCATTTTTGCACCTTCTAGTAGGTGTCTCCAAAATTCTAAGGATTTACGGATGGCGAGTAATTCTTTGTCTCCTATTGCGTAATTCCTCTCTGCTGATGTCATACTTTTTGAAAAGTAGGAGATTGGATGTAGAGGATCTTTGGGTGTTTTCTGTTGTGAAAGTACTGCCCCAATCGCAAAGTCTGAGGAATCAACTTCCAATACGTATTGTAAATCAACATTAGGAAATTTGAGTATGGGTGCTTCTGTGAAAGTTTGTTTCAAGAAGTCAAATACTTTGGAATGACTTTGATTCCAATGGAATTGTTGGGTTGAACCAGTAAGTTGTGTGAGTGGTCTCACTATTGATGAAAAGTTCTTTATAAATTTTCTGTAATAATTGGCAAACCCCAAAAACCTTTGGAGAGACTTCTTATCTTTAGGAGTTGGCCAATTTTTTACTGAATCAACCTTCTCGGTTTGCATTTGGATACCAGCAGGAGATATAGTGTAGCCTAAGAATGAGATAGTGGTATTGTGAAATGAACACTTTTCTAATTTGGCATATAGTTTATGTGTTTGTAACCGAGCTAATACCCAACGGACATGTTTTATATGTTCTGGCAAGTTGTTGGAGTAAATTAAGATGTCGTCTAAGTATACTACTAGACATATGTCTAATAAATCCCGGAAGATATCATTAATAAAGTGTTGGAACGTTGCGGGGGCATTACAGAGACCGAATGGCATCACTAGGTACTCATAGAGTCCATACCGAGTTCTAAATGCTGTGAGCCATTCGTCTCCTTCTCTTATACGTATGAGATTGTATGCCCCACGCAAGTCCAACTTAGTAAAGATGGTAGCATTACTTAATCTTTCAATTAATTCCGGTATGAGAGGTAACGGATATCGGTTTTTTACCGTCCGTTTATTAAGCTCTCGGTAATCTATTATCGGCCTGAGGGAATTGTCTTTGTTGGTTACAAAGAACATTCCAGCTGCTGTGGGTGAAGAAGAGGGTCTGATAAAACCCTTTCGAAGATTATCTTGTAAGTATTGTTTTAAATGTAACAACTCAGGGTGACTCAATGGATACAAATGACCAACCGGTAATGTTGCACCTGGAATTAATTCAATTGGGCAATCATAAACCCGATGGGGTGGAAGAGTTTCCGCCTCAACTTTACTAAAGACCTCTATGAAGTCCTGGTATGGTTCCGGTATTTGAATCTGTTCTAATTCTGTGTGTAGTATTTTATGATGTGGGAAGCATGTATTTTCACAGAATTTTGATTGGAAGGTAACAGTTAAAGTTGACCAATCTATATAGGGATTGTGTGTCTGAAGCCAGTATAACCCTAATACTATAGGAAAATGAGGTGATGGAATTACATTGAATGTTATATATTCGGTGTGGCCATCTTCAGTAATAACTAATATAGGTACTGTGTTGTGAGTTATAGGACTATTTGCAATTACAGAGCCATCAATAACTTTGATTGAAACTGGTGTTTTCTTTAATACAATAGGTATTTTATTTTTCAATACAGTAGATTTGTCTATAAAGTTTCCTCATCTTTTGTTCAGCCGTTAGTTGAATATCAGTATCTCTATATAGCTCATCCATAGCTTGGAAAAAATTTGTTAGTGAATCTAGTAGGGGGTCATTTGTTTCACACAAATGATCTGCCCAAATTCTGGGTTCAGATCTTAGAAAAGATATTGTGGACAAAACCCTTACCCTGTCAGTGGGGTACGTTTTTGGTTTTAAATTGAATAGCAGGTAGCAGGCATTTTTAAACTGCCTATAGGTTTTCCTATTACCATTATATAATTCTGGCAAGCTTATCTGTGGTTCAGAACTGGGGGTTTGTTGTTCTTTTACCTCCTTTATAAGCTCTCTGAGAACCTGATTTTCTAGTTGTAAGTCCAGGATAGCCTGTCCCATTTTGTCTACCTTTTGACTCAGGTTATAGACTACTTGGGGAATTTCAGCAGGTTCCATTTTCTTTTATGGCTTAGTATTATGTAACAATCAATCCTGCTTAGTTTGATTACAAGTAAAGGTATGTAGCACAATATCAATTGAGAGTACTATTACTTGGTAAACCCATATGGATATATGTGCAGTTAATATAAGATTAATGTTTCCCTACAAAAAATACACACTAAAGTATTATCTGTATTATAGGAATCAAAATCAAATGCAATCTTGGAAATAAGCAGGCTTGTAATAATACAAAAAGATATAGGAATAGGTGAAACTTTCTTATGAGTAAGTAAGGAATAATTATAATATATTGCGTAACATGAGAAATTAAACACACAGCAAGTAAGTCTTATCCAATGTAGTATTGATAGATTGTTATAATGGAGAACTTCTGCAGATATAGTTATAGTTGCAAACGTGGTAATGTACCTTGAAAACTGTGAGTGCGGTAAGTAAGAACAAACACTTCCGGGTTCTGTAGGCTGTGGCTGCAGCAGCAGCAGAGACACGCTGAAGCGAGCTAACAGTCAGCGTGTGACGTCACGATTCTGCGGTGCAGCAGAAATCAACATAAGGATAATATAACAGAACAAATAAGATTAACATATTAGAGCTTCAATAACCGGTTATTCTTTATGGCTGCCACAGACTTGGTTGTTAAATAATATGAGCTGATAAGTTGAAACAGGTAACGTAACTTCCCAAAATAAAGACAGTCTTGAATAAATGAAAGTACTTGCCAAAGTAAGATTTCCAAAAGATGTTGCAACAGGCTGGAATTAAATATGAAATCCGTAGTAGGTAGATCTTGAATGAGGAAACTTGAGTTGCTGTAAGTTAATTCAATTTTAACCTTACAGAGATATGAGAGGCTCAGTGTTACTCTGAGGAAAATAACAAAATACTAAGCAAGGTGTGTTCAGTGAACAGGTGTTTTATGGGAGTAAGTAAGATATGATTGGTTGAATTCTAATTAAAGAAACAGTACACCCAAAAGCCTGACAATCAATTAGGTCAGGCATGGTGATAGATATTGTCCTTGTTCCCTGCCATTTGTCATGTATTGTCTGTAGAGCCTGTTGCTCCAAATGGGCCACTATCTTGTTGTATATGTTGGTAATTGAGTGTGAGCCTCGTAGCGTAGCGCGGTATAATCTATCTATACAGGAACTAGTGTTCATGAGCTGGTTAGTAGTAATGAGGGCCCTAACATAGTGTCTACATTGGAAATAGGCAAACATGGTGCCCGGTGGAAGGTTGTGTGTCTCTCTCAGAGCCTGGAAAGGTAGGATTTGCAATGTAGTGGGGTTAAGAAGTTGCGCGATAGATGTCAGCCCAAGGGTCTCCCATATGTGGAAGGCCCGTGTAGTGTATCCCGGGATGAATTTGGGGTTCCCTTGGAGAGGTAAATATTTGGTGGTCTCATGGTCAATTTTCCAGAATCTGCACATTCTGTGCCACGCTCTAAGGGGGTCCCGAAAGAGTATGCTTTGAGAGATGTGGGAGGGGAGGGAGGATAGTTTAGCATGTGGTAGATAAGCTACATTGAGAGGTGCAATTAAGTCCAGTTCCACGGCGGGGCTAAAGTAGGTAGATTTGGTAAGCCACCCCATGGTCAGTTTAGCTAGCGTCGCCCAATTATACCATTGGATATTTGGGAACTTAAGGCCTCCCGCATTCACTGACATAGATAGTTTAGTTTTACTAATCCTATGCTTCCTCTGGCTCCAAACAAATGAGGCAAATATAGTAGTAATATTTTGAATGTCTTTATTGTGGAGTAGGAGAGGGAGCATCTGCAAGGGATATAAAATTTTAGGAAGGATGATCATTTTGAGAAGGTGAATTCTACCATGTAAAGTTAAGGGGAGCCCTCGCCAGCTTCTGATAAGAGCCTGGGTACTAGCTATGACTCTAGGAATATTGAGGTTGTAGAGGAGCATAGGGTCAACATGGAGTTGGATGCCTAAATATTTAAAGGACCCAGCTGTGACATGTACGTTAGTGTCGCTAAGTGTGCTATTTTTACTATTTTGGAGCCATGTGACTTCCGATTTGTCAATATTTATTTTATAACCAGTGAATCTACCAAAGGTCGATAGAATTTCCAACAGCCCAGGCAGATTCATGGCAGGATCGCTCACATAAAGTAGCAAGTCATCTGCAAAGAGAGATAGGTGAAGGAGTTGTGAGTGAATCCGAAGGCCAGGACAGTGTTGGCGTATGTAACAGGCTAGTGGCTCAATTGCCAGATCAAATAAGAGCGGGGACAGTGGGCAACCTTGCCTGGTTCCCCTACCCAGCTCGAAGGAGGGAGACAAACCGTTATTTATGATTATGGATGCCGAGGGAGAGTCGTACAGTCTTTGTATGACCTCTAGGAAATGCCCCGTTATTCCAAATTTGGCCAGCGCTGTATAGAGATGGTCCCATTCCACCCTGTCAAACGCCTTTTCAGCGTCTACAGCAAAAAGGCAAGCGTCAGGCAGTGGATTATCTATGGAAGATACTTGGGCTCTGTGATAGTGGTCAATGACTGCAAGCGTTTTTCTCAGGTTGAATACCGAGGAACGATGCTTGACGAAGCCCGTTTGATCGGGGTGCACCAGAAAGTGTAGCACCTCTGCCAACCTATTAGCCAGGATTTTAGTTAGTAGTTTATAGTCTCCATTTAGTAAGGAGATCGGCCTGTAAGAGGAGGGCACCGTGGGATCTTTATCGGGTTTGAGTATTACACAGATGTTTGCGGCAGCAAATCTGGGGTCAGGGACAGAGGCCCCAGAAAGATACGCAGAGAAAAGGGTCGCTAGAGTGGGGGCTATGTCAGAGGCTAAAAGTTTGTAGTACTCTGCGGGGAGACCATCAGGTCCCGCCGCTTTGCCAAGTTTGATGCGTTTAATGGTGTCTATCACCTCCCTCGGCTGAATGGGGGCATTAAGGGAGGACAATTGGTCCTGCGTCAATGTAGGGACACCCACATTATTTCAGAATGAGCATTTGTCAGGTTCTGAAATCTCTTGCTTAGAGTACAGGCTGGTGTAGTAAGAGACAAATTCACGCATAATTGTCGGGGTGTCGGTGCATAATTTTCCCTCAGCAGCCAGCGCTGGGATATATGTTTTAGGTGTAACCACCTTGACCATGGAGGCCATGGTTCTACCAGCCTTGTTCCCATATCTGTAAAACTTCCCCTGTCTATGAATAGCATACGCGTTATCTACCATTTGAATATGTGTATCTCTCTCCTTTTTGAGGTCGTAGTACTGTTGTCTAGTTTGGGGTGAGGGATGAGAGAGATAGTTGTTATACGCAATTGCAAGCTTTGTTAACATCTCGTCTGTGATTTTCTTGCTCTTGCGGTTGTGATGTGAGGTATAAGCTGTAATTCTTCCTCTCATAACAGCCTTAGAGGCATGCCAGAAGAGGTCTGAATTATCTCTGTGTTGTGCATTATCTGCATTGTAGTCTATCCAGAAAGAGCGTAGTTGTTGCCGAAAATCGGCGTTATTATAAAGGAAAGAGGGGAATCGCCAAGTTTTCTGTAGGTTAGTTGGCCGGTTGAAGTCCAGAAGGAGCAGGATAGGTGCGTGGTCTGATATGGTCACTGGAAAGATCTTAGTGAGAGGGACATGTGGTGTGAGGGCGGGAGCAGTGAGGAAATAGTCAATCCTAGACATGGTATGATGTGTTTTAGAAATGCAAGTATAGTCCTTGTCTGTTGGGTCTCCACAAGTCCACTAGTCCTAAGTCAGTTTTGAGTCTATCAATAAGTTTTACCTCAGCTTTCTGTCTACGTGATACGGTTCGTAGGGGCGGCCCAGTCGAGACTTCCACAAATCTGTCAAGCGGTAAGAGTTGCGTCATGTTAAAGTCGCCCCCTACGATAATTGGGAGCTCACCTCTCCTCGCTAAACAAAGTTGTAAGTGTTGCCAAAAGTGGGGCGAGAGATTATTCGGGCCATATACATTGCAGAGTAGATATGATTTTGATGCAATACTGAGAGTGGTAATTATGTAGCGTCCCCTAGGATCTAACTGTGTATCTTTGAAAGTGGCAGAAAGACCTTTTCTAATCAAGATAGCTACTCCCCTCCTCCGTCCCTCTGTTGGGGTATTAATAACCTGCCCCACCCATCTAGTTTTAAGCTTGTCATGTTCCTCCTGAGTTAAGCGGGTTTCCTGTATGAGGGCTATGTCAGCATGTATGGAGTTTAAGAAGTGCAGTATTTTGCTGCGTTTAGCGGGGGATGTAATGCCCCCCACGTTCCACGAGACTATATTACATCGTACTGCCATACAGTGTGTAGTAGAGGAGACATTAATTGGGGCATGGTGGAATAATCAAGGGAGAGGGGAAGTAGGGAGGCGGCCTCTCTCTCCAATGCTGTCAGGCAGTGGAGAAGTGTGTCAGAAGGTCTGGTGGTGTGTGCCAGGGTGCAGTACTTACATAAACAGAGAGGCGGGAGAAACCAAGGCAACAGCTCACAAGACCACCAAAGTTCGGACATTCTCCGCAGTTGGTGTCCCCCGGAGTGGAGGCAAGGATTCTGATGGAGGCAGAGAGAGAAAAGCATCAACAGGGCACAAAACCACATTCCCAAACCCTCACCAGATCCCCATCCCATTCCACCGGTGCTACCAGTCACTTCGCCCATGTGGGAAGGAGAGATCAAGGTCACCTCTCGGTTAATGCTTTTGAGTGGAGCACCGGGGGAATGGTGGACATGCTGCAGTAACAATGTAGTTAAGGACATACAGGCACAGAGAAGTAATATCCAAGCCCAACATTTCAAAACACATAGTTTAGGGGTATTTCCGTTATCCTGGTCTATAGCTAGGCCTGGGCCAGATGAAGTACAGGGCATAGGGGCTTTCAAGTGCAGCCCGGGAGGCTCCTGTGCACTGGGAGATAAGATGGTGGCTGAAAGCTTATCAAGGATTTCTTTTTTAATTAAGAAGAAATATGCCCAAAACAGGCAAGGGTATCGTGGCAAGTGCATGGTTAGAATGCTGGTGCTAGGGTATACAGATGCATAGGGTTTCCAGGCTAGGAAAAGGATCAAATAAATTAAAGTTAACAATAGGCGATAGGAGGGTCTCTGCGGTAAAGTACAGTCGGCCGGGGCCGGACTAGGCGGGATATGTGTGATAGGAGGGGAGCCTTTATCAGGAGCAAAATGTAACAGGCCACCATCAGTTCCAGTTGTACCTACGTAAGGGGTTGGATATGTGCTATGCTTAGGGCCCCAGACCCCAGGATTTAAAGGTAAAAGCATTAAAACAGAGGGAACAATAGCAATAACAATTTTGTTAACCTTCAAGAACATAAAATAACAGCTAACATAATAGATCTCAACCATTGGTGATACAAGTACAGTCTCAACATGGATCGCCACCTTGACCCGGCAGCCTAGGAAAACTGCGGCAGAGGTATGCTGCTGCAATGGCAGGAGCAGTAGCCAATAAGTCAGAATCTTTTTAGGAGGAGGACCTCTCACTTGGCCCGCTTCTAGAGTGTTTCCAAAGGCGAAAAATATCTCACTTCCTTGGACCCCCATAGGAACACAGAAGAAGAAGGGAAAAAGGTGCAAGAAATTTGGTCGCCCAAAATCAGTGCACGTCATCTTGCATGTCCTTGTCTAGGAATGTTTGCAGTTCCTTTGGGTTGTTGAAGTATTTAGGCCCAGTAGGTGTCTGCAGCCTTAACTTAGCCAGGTACAGTAGTGTAGCTTGCTTCCCTTCTTTGTGTAGCCTAGAGCAAAGTGGGGCGAAATCTCTTCGCATCTTGGACACTTCTGCAGAGAAGTCTTGAAAAATCAGGAGTTGTTTTCCTTCAAATTGTAATTGTCCGGTATGGGCCCGGTATGCTCTCAACAGAGCCAACTTTTCCTGATAATTCAGGCATTTGAAAATTACCTGACGTGGACGAGAGTTCAGTGTTTCAAGTCCCTTGTCCGGGCCCAGACGGTGTGCACGCTCCACGTCCAAGGGTAGTTGGTCTGCATTCATCTTTAGAAGCTTGGGCAGGGTTAAGGCAGTGAATTCCAGCAGATCTTTGTTTTTTATCGTTTCCGGGACCCCCACTACCCGCAAGTTGTTCCTGCGACTCCTATTTTCAAGGTCGTCTACTTTCTCCTGCAGCGCTCTGTTCTGTCGCTGAAGTTGTCTTACTGAGGTGGATGTAGACGCCTGCATATCCTCCACATCAGAGATGCGTTGCTCAGCGTGTGTGAGCCTGGTTGAAAATTGGCACACTTCGCTAGTGAGTGTGTCGACCCCTGCCTGAAGAGTCTCCATTTTGGGGAGGAAGAAGGATTTAAGCTCCTGAAGTAGTGCAGTCGAATCTGTCGTGATGACATGGGAAGCCCTAGGGGAGGGCGGAGGGTCAGGGTGTAGATCTGTGGCTGGCCGCTTCTTCTCTGTATGCTTGCCTCTGGAAGTCATTATTTCCGCAGCTTTGCTGGTAATAGGTGCGAAATAATGGTCAAGCTTCATACAAACAATGTGCTGATAGTTGTAGAGTTCAAATGGTAATTGCTTGTTAAACTGTGTATGGCCTCTAGGTGGCAGTGCAGGCTAGTAAATGCTGATGGCAGGAACAGCCTCAGAGAAAAGTAGCAGGGGTTATTCACCAGAGTCTCACAATTGAGTTGTGTAAATAAAAAGATTTCACCCAGAGGTGTTGTAAACGGAAAATACCAATCCAAAAAGATAGTGAGAGAGCAAGAACAACTGAAGCATTAAGCAGAGTAAAATGTTGAGCTGGTTCAGTCATTCATAACACAAGCACAGGCAGTAAGCTCCTATTATGTAGCTCCACAGCTTCCACAGCAAGGTTTCATAGGGGGCTAGTAAGTAGATCAAAGAAGGAGCGTGGCGTTGCACTATATATTGTCAGCACTATTAAAGAGTCTATCTTCCAATGGCTGTGCGGGGGTTTATAGGGTGAGAATGTTCAGAAAGTCACTGCAGGGAGGGCTGTGTGCTGTGAGCAGGAAAATATATGGTAGCAGAATCCCACATGGCAGTTCTTATGCGTAGGGCTGTGGACCTAAAAGTTTCCCATATCTGCCTTCCTACTAGGGACAACGATGCGAGATGTTGCAGCATGTAATTCAGTGGCCCCCAAGCTACACAGGCCCACTCCCTCCTCAGGCACAGTCTCTATTTCTCCCCCTATGATGCTCGTTTAGCTAATTGAGCGGTACCCCTAGAAGTGAGTCTTTGTGCGTTTTTGCGGCCACCTCGCTCTTACCGCTCCTCTGTAGTGCCGGGTATGTCCTCCGGTGCTCTGTCCCGTCCGGCAGGTGAAGGAGAAAAAAGGGCCGCAGGCCAAGATGGCGCCTGAACTTAGCGCTCCGTTGCGCACTGCTATCGTTCCGGGGGCAAGGGCGGTGTGGTAGCCCTTCACACGGTGTCGCCAGCTGAGGTGGGGTATCAGAGTGTCCCAGCAAGGCTATCTTGTGTGGGTTTTGGTCTGGCAGCAAACTTTTGATTGTTTTAGGGAGCTGGATATACGGAGCTCCTTTCGTTTGCTGCCAGTCCGTTGCGCCGCCCACCGGAAGTCCACACATATGTGTTTTAATTTATAGTATAGCTATATCTGACTTCTTGTAATTAATAAATATTTTCTACAATATGTTATAAGACTGAGAGTATATATTTTTTCCTCATTACATTTAAAAAAAAAAAAAAAAATTATTTTTATCCTAATTTTACAAGGGTATAAGCATTCAATTGCGCCCCTACTCCTTAGCTCACACTTCTCCGGCACACCTAAACTAGATATTTTGGGGAAAATATCATAGGGGAAAGGGCATACCCAAAAAAGGCAGCGCAAAAAAGTTTTAAATCACACCTATCAAAAACATTATAAATCAACACAAACTTGTGATTGTGCAGACAAAAGACTTAACCCATTTTAACAATGTATGCATGCTACTATGCTTAACCAAATAATCACCCTATAAAGAATTTTTGAAAACATCCGGCTAGATTACGAGTTTTGCGGTAACTGCTGCTCGGTACTAATTTGCAAGTTATTGCACTGCTCACTTCCCTACAGCGCTGGTATTACAGGTTTATAAAAACCCTGCGTTAGCAGGCAAGAAGTGAGCGTAGAGCAAAATTGAGCTCCATACCGCACTCCAATACCAGCAGTGCTGAAAGCCGCGGTGAGCTGGTTTTACATGCTCGTGCACGATTTCCCCATAGACATCAATGGGGAGAGCTGGCTGAAAAAAATCCTAACATCTGCAAAAAAGCAGCGTAAAGCTCCATAACGCAGCCCCATTGATTCCTATGGGGAAACAACATTTATGTTTACACCTAACACCCTAACATTAACCCCAAGACTAAAGACCCCTAATCTTAAACTTATTAACCCTAATCTGTGACCCCCGACATCGCCGACACCTACATTATACTTATTAACCCCTAATCTGCCGCCCCTGACATCGCCAACACCTACATTATACTTATTAACCCCTAATCTGTCGCTCCGGATATCGCCACCACTATAATAAACATATTAACCGCTAAACCGCTGCACTCCCACAAACACTAGCTAAATATTATTAACCCCTAATCTGCCGTCCCAATGTCGCCGCAATCTAGCTACACTTATTAACTCCTAATCTGCCACCCCCAACGTCACCGCCACTATACTAAATTTATTAACCCCTAACCCTAACACCCCCTAACTTAAATATAATTGAAATAAATCTAAATAAAACCTACAATTATTACCTAAATAATTCCTATTTAAAACTAAATACTTACCTGTAAAATAAACCCTAAGCTAGCTACAATATAACTAATAGTTACATTGTATCTAGCTTGGGGTTTATTTTTATTTTACAGGCAAGTTTGTATTTATTTTAACTAGGTAGAATAGTTACTAAATAGTTATTAACTATTTACTAACTACCTAGCTAAAATAAATACAAATGTACCTGTAAAATAAAACCTAACCTGCCTTACACTAACACCTAACCTTACACTACAATTAAATCAATTACATAAGTTAAATACAATTACCTAAATTAAAAAAACCCCACTAAATTACACTAAATAAAAAAAGAAATGATCAGATATTTAAACTAATTACACCTAATCTAATAGCCCTATCAAAATAAAAAAAGCCCCCCAAAATAAAAAACCCTAGCCTAAACTAAACTGCCAATAGCCCATAAAAGGGCCTTTTGTGGGGCATTACCCCAAAGAAATCAGCTCTTTTACTTGTAAAAAAATAATACAAACAACCCCCCAAAAGTAAAACCCACCACCCACACAACCAACCCCCAAAATCCTAACTAAAAAAACCTAAGCTCCCCATTGCCCTAAAAATGGCATTTGGATGGGCATTGCCCTTAAAAGGGCATTTAGCTATTTTTCAGTGCCCAAACCCTAACCTAAAAATAAAACTCACCCAATAAACCCTTAAAAAAAACCTAACACTAATCCCCGAAGATCCACTTACAGTTTTTGAAGACCCAACATCCATCCTCAACGAAGCCAGCAGAAGTCCTCAACGAAGCGGCAGAAGTCTTCAACTTACTTACTACTATTTACTAACTACCTAGCTAAAATAAATACAAATTTACCTGTAAAATAAGTAAGTAGTTAGTAAATACAAACTTGCCTATAAAATAAAAATAAAACCTACGCTATATACAATGTAACTATTAGTTATATTGAAGCTAACTTAGGGTTTATTTTACAGGTAAGTATTTAGTTTTAAATAGGAATTATTTAGGTAATGATAGTAGGTTTTATTTAAATTTATTTAAATTATATTTAAGTTAGGGTGTGTTAGGGTTAGACTTAGGTTTAGGGGTTAATACATTTAGTATAGTGGCGGCGACGTTGGGGGCAGCAGATTAGGGTTTAATAAGTGTAGGTAGGTTGCAGCAACATTGGGGACAGCATATTAGGGGTTAATAATATTTAACTAGTGTTTGTGATGCGGGGGTGCGGCGGTTTTGGGGTTAATATGTTTTTTATAGTGGCGTCGATGTCAGGAGCGGCAGATTAGGGGTTAATAAATTTATTATAGTATTTGCGATGTGGGAGGACCTCGGTTTAGGGGTTAATAGGTAGTTTATGGGTATTAGTGTACTTTTTAGGACTTTAGTTATGAGTTTTATGCTACAGATTGGTAGCGCAAAACCCATAACTACTGACTTTCAGTTTACGATATGGATCTTGAAGTTTTAGGCTGTACCGCCTCCCAGGCAGACTCGTAATACCAGCGCAAAGGAAGTCCAATTGAAAAAGGACTTTTTGAAACCTGTGGTAGTTACGTTGAGTTGCTGCCAAAAAAGAGTGCGGTGCCCCTAAACCTGCAAGACTCGTAATACCAGCGGTAGTGAAAAAGAGCCTTAACGCTGCTTTTTCACTCATACCGCAAAACTTGTAATCTAGCCGATCATCTATTTTACATTCACCCAGCTTTCCCAATTACTTAAAATGTTCTTTTATTACCTCAATAATCTATGAACCCTGATAGCAACAACACAGCAAAATGAAACTAGCAGTTTCACAGGTTATCACTATTAGTCTGATGATCATTTGACAACTACAAGAAAAAAACACCTTAATTTAGATGGTGAGAAAACCCCAGTGCCAGTGAGGGCTCTTGAGATATATTTGTAAAGTTAGGGTTAATAGGGGGCGTGTTTCCGGACAGCGTACACGATCAGACGCAAAATATGGTGCACCTGACATGAAATATCTAATCTGCCAATAAGAATTAATTTACTACTCCATCCATGGACAAAATTGACATAATTGATCACTACATACTCTGCTGAAACATTTAATGCCAGGGTGGAAGTATTTATGACTACGGGACCCTGTTCTGCTAAGATAACTGGCGTCGGCCTAACACAAGTCTTTGGCACCCCACTTGATAACCAAGGGCTGATAGTCACATTTTGGCTGCATTGCTTCACCACCAATATTGATCACATCCTGATAATCCCCAAACAACACCATGAATGCACAGTCGGTCACTGCTACCATAAAGGTCATGCTAGCGGAATTTGAGAGACAAATGGGTGATCAATTTGATTACCTAATTTGATCGCTACAAGAATCAGGCAAAAGGAAGTTTGACTGCACAGCTGTGTATGAAAGAGAGGAGAAAGAACAGAGCAAAAGAGATGACAGTGATGCACCGGTTGCTGTAGAGTGACCTCACAAACTCCAGTGGGTCGATCGCACTATTGTACCTCTAAAGATAGGTCCTCTCCTTTCAGAACCACGCTGCAAACCCTCTATGAGACTCCTCTGCAAAACGACAATCATCAAAGGGGATGTGAAATATCGGACCCATACTTGCCACCTTCAACCAGCTACTCTCACAAGACACCAGACGCTACTGAGTCTAACACATCTAGCCCAGAATTCACTAGACTCTGCTCTCTGTGGCATCAAGAGGGGTATCACCTAATGGTGAAACAATGCTTATTTCTATATTGTGAGATGAATCTGTGACTTTCATAGACTAGAAGTTTATATTTTACAGGTTGATGTGTTTTTACGTTTCCTAGGAGAATGCTATTACTGTTAATACCGTTTAGTTAGAAAATTTACAGTTTACCTAGTGCTAGTAAGATTTTTTCCAAAAATAATTTTTTGTTTTTCAATTTTTTTATGTTCTATTTTCACTATGATGACTTTGTTCTTCAATAAATCTTTAGTGCTTTGAACATATGTTTGTTTTTTAAGTTTTTGTCTCTTGCTTGTATCAGGTCCTCACACTTGTTACTCTTTATACTCTGTATCTATATTGGCATAAATATTTTTGTTGTTGCCCTTTATGTATAGAGAGTGCTGAATTCCCTATCTTTTTATAATGCTTACTTACCCTTATATTCTTTCTTCTAATGTTGATATTATATTTAATTATAGGGTTTGCACCTCTAACTATAGCATACACATTTTTTGACTTAAAATATTTTTAGCAGCTCCCTTAAAATTATTTTTCTATTATAATGATTACCGTCATGTAGTTTAAGCAGGTCTGCACTAATAGAGATACACAAGCCCAACACAATGCTATAATCTGTAGTTGCTCCTGGTATCGGACTGCAACATCAGCATCTCCTATCTCTTCTCCCTCTAATAATATATAAGATAGATATGCCATACTTATGCATTTTGAAATCATCTTGCTGTGCAACAGGATATTGTTCTGACAGGGGGTATTATATATCTAATTGTGATGAAGTCCCAATTTTTCACTTGAAGCATAAGTCTAATGTGTCCTTTGCAAACCTGTAAGTTTATTTATATCACTATTTGCCCTTCGGGCCATTACTTTTTATTTATCAGAGGCCCAAGAGTGGCCGTCTATTACATTGGATTTCCTCCTCTATATTGTTTGTTTATCAGGGGCCAAGAGTGTCCCATTTTTATCTAGGGGGAATTTATATTTCTAACGCTTTTATCATATTTTAAATCAGTTGCTCACTCCTTCCCTTACATACTAAGAGTGTCCATGGCAATAAGCTAATTTCCTTCAGCTCTACACTTATAGCCCAGCTAGGTCTAAGAGCTACCCTCAGTGTATTATGGGAAACATGTTAAAATTTAAAACATTGATATAGGTCCCAACTTATTTTCTGACGCATATGTCAGTTTTGGTACAGTTGTCATTTTTGTACTTATTTTTATTTATTGCATACATAATAGGCAGCAGATCACAATACTATTGCATATTGGTTTAGAATACAAGATATTGGACTATAGTGTTATCTAACAGTTACTCTCATATTCTAGAAATAGCCTTATTATATAATAATATATGTGTCACATAGCTACAATATTTGTATCTCGTTGTTATTGTTCACGATTGCACCGTGTATGATATCTGCATGCATTTTATCACTTTGTTGGAACTGATTATGGACACATCGTGTGTGTTTTAACTTCTCAAAAGCTCAAAAAAAAAAAAAAGATAGGGTAAATAAGAGACTCTTTAGACTTACCAGAACTCCTAATATAAGACCAATGTTATGACAATAACCAGGGAGCTGGAGAGACCAGAGTTTCCTCCTTTTTCTTACACTACTGCACAAGTTTGTTTGTGTTAAAAAGATTGTGAGCTTTAATGAAGCTGAGAACACGACATACCTTTGCAATCAAGTGCTTAAGCATTAGTGTATCTTATTTCTATAAAGAACATGTTTGATATGAATACTGCTGAAAATAAGCAGTGAAACAGCACATTCGTACATTTTAATACATTATTTATTTTATGAAATATAAAAAGAGTTTAAGTACCATGTCCCTTAAATAAAAACATTAGGATCATTTTAGTTTCACTTCTTACAATGAGTTTAAAGAGGAGTTTACATTTAAACTCTGTCCTCCCAAAAATATAAACTCTGTTGTGAAAAGCAAAGTTCTTACATAAGGTATGGCCATCATTTTGTAAGTTATGCTTACATGCATTATTTCAGGGTTGAATGAGGATTTTAAGCTTTTAATTTTTATTAGGTGAGCAATGAAACCTGGAATGTTCTGTCTTATTCTGCATTTTAGAGAGACCTTTATTTATGACATTAAAATACTTTTTTTTTTTGTCGTTTAACACATTGATAAACTTTAGATAATTTATTCAGTGTTGATATTTCAAATTATGTGGACAC
The DNA here is from genome assembly GCF_027579735.1 of Bombina bombina. Classification (NCBI taxonomy): domain Eukaryota; kingdom Metazoa; phylum Chordata; class Amphibia; order Anura; family Bombinatoridae; genus Bombina; species Bombina bombina. Next base: position 821,714,294 of record NC_069501.1, read on the forward strand.
GTAATAGCCTTTTAAATTAATTTTTAATCTTGTTACTTAATTTTATCTATCTATCTTTCTATCATCTACATTATTAATATTTACAGTGTATATATAATATATATATATATATATATATATATATATATCTCAATCCAAAACCATGCTGAGTCTATCGTTGGCATATATGGGACCCCCTATAGAGTTCCTGCTGGAGTTGTTAACTTTCTGTCTTGAGAAGAATTTCTTCAGATTTGAGAAATAGTACTTTCTACAGATAGCAGGAACTGCTATGGGTTCTAGTATGGCTCCCGCATATGCCAACATATATATGCTATGGTATGAAACATATATAATGAAGACTTTATCGATTCCTGATATTAAACTTTATGGTCGCTATATAGATGGCGTGTTCCTCGTATGGAGGGGCACTGCAGACTCTTTACGAAATTGGATTGAGGGTCTTAATAAATTGGAATTGCCTATACGATTCAAATATGATGTTAGTATGGAATCCATACCATTTCTGGACCTCAAAATTTCAAAATGTGTAGTTGATGAGGCAGTTAGATTCAGCACATCACTATATACTAAGCCTACCAATAAAAATTCCCTTCTTCTGTCCACTAGCTTTCACACCACACACCAAAAGAAAGGGGTTTTCAACTCCCAACTCATGCAAGTGGCTCGAAACAACACACTCATGGAGACTAGGGTCCTCCAAGAGAACGCAATGAGAGACAAACTTAAAGAGAGGGGATACAGATTTGTGGACATTGATAATTCTACACTGAATTTGTCACAGTATGACCAAAGGGCACTGCTTCATAAGACGAAGACTGAGAAGATCAATGCTAATGAGATCAATCTGATCACCACATTTACCCCCATGCATCAAATATTGGAAAAATCGGTACGTAAGAATTGGGAGATAGTGAAATCTGATAAATCTCTCCCTTTTACACAAACAAATGTACCACGGATGGTGTACAGAAAAGCATCCAACTTGAAGGACATTATTGTCCACAATGACCCAACACAGTTCTACCAAAAGGGCACTTGGATGGACACTAATAGGAAACTTGGTTGCTTTAAGTGTGGAGATAGCAATAGCATGCTGACTGGATCACAATTTCATCATCCTCGTACAGGGAGGAAATATAAAATCTATCATAGATTGACCTATACCTGCAGCTTCGTGATATACATCTTGACATGCCCGTGTTCATTGGTCTATGTTGGAAAGACCTCCACCGTGTTTCGAGAAAGGATGGCTAATCATCGCCATGCAATAAGAGCAGCGATTGATAAAAAGGAGTCGGACCAGCCTGTCGCCAGGCATTTCATGCAAGCTGGGCATACAGCGGCTAGTTTAAGAACTATGGTTATTGACCATGTACCGCCTCTTAACAGAGGTGGGGACAGACAAAAAAAGCTCTTGCAAATTGAAGCCTCTTGGATCTACCATTTGGACACTTTCACTCCCAGAGGATTGAATGTTCAACTGGACTACAATGTGTTTATATAGCTGGATCAGGCTATGATTTGATGATCTAGTTCTTTTTCTGGCCATGTAATGTCATTAAGTCAAATATTTGGACACTAATAGTAATGAGTTGATTATCTTCTGATATATTGCTCTCTTGGGAGGTGGACATATGATCATAGGCTTGTACCCGTTCTGAGTGTGTTGTTACCAACCTGAGTTTCTACCATATTACAAGGATATCAAAGAGGGAAGTGATGTCATTTAGAGTATAGGTAGTTTATTATGCAATTGTAACAACCTGCTTAAGTGGATACTAAACCCATTTGATGTATTAGGGGGATGTTATTGTTCATATAATAAAACATCATAACAAATGTAATGTAACAGAATTGATAGGATACCAAATTAGGTGTATACATCTTTCACCACTATCATAATATGTTAGTGGAAGGCTAAACCGTTTTAATTTCACATTTTATTTGAGGTTGTCTGCCTCTTTTTCGAACACCCGTGTTCTGTCAGCCTGCTGCGGTGTTACGCTTTCACTGTTTGAGCCGATGATGACGCTGTATTCAGTTTGTCATAGGAGGAGTGGTTATGGTAATTAGCCACGTTGTTGTTCTCTTCGTCTCCAACTCGGCATCAGTGACGTAGCGGAACAGCATTGGATTGATGAACCGGAAGTTAGGGGCACGCTAGGGGTTTAAATAGGGTGATAGGGGTGGTAGGTAGTTAGGATCGTTCTGTGGAGCTTTGGAATATACCCATTGAGAAAGGTACCAGAGTGGTACCGAAACGTTTGGGGGTAATTGTGCTCTGGATGTTTCATTAAGCTAAGAATAAAACAACTTTTTTTTTCTCAGACTGGTGAGTGCAGCATTTTGTATTCTATATTGGAGTAAAATTGGACTGTGTATGTATATATATATATAAATATATATATACATATATATATATATATATATATATATAGTATTTTTGTTTCCTAATATAGTTTATACATGAAAACATATTTCTAAAAGGTAGGACACATGTGCAAGGTTATCTTGCCATGATGCCAAACATATTGACAATATCAAATTATTGTACAGTGTACACCTGTTACTGAAATACATTACAATCTAGTCTTGTGCCTTTTCCAGTCTTTCCAACTTTCATAACCTTTCAACAAAAACTGACACTGTAGACAAGAAAGATAGCACGATATTTTTTATCAACAAGAAGTCAGACAGATAACAACATGGTGCTTAACCTCTTGAATACTGAATAACTTGAGACGGAACATTTAAAAAGTGACATAAATAACTCCTAATATCATTCATCTCAGAACCTAGCAATTTGCTGTCAAAAAAGATAGTTAATGTAGACATTATTAACACTTAAAAAGTGTCAGCTAAGAAGACTGTTTGACATGTTTCATCATTCTGATAGCTATGTAGTTTTCATCTTTATGACATACGATTTTCAGTCTCCTGTGTCGGAAGGCTCACCAGTCAAATTAACATTATATTGAAAATACACTTTTTTTCCAAAATGAAATATTTAATATAGATGTTAAAATTAATTCAGTAATATAGATGTTAAAAGGAATTTAGTTACAAGGAATAAAAAAATCTCTATCTTAGGGTTTTAATGAAACATAATTTAGACTAGAGGTCTAGTCAATAATAAAAAAAGGGGGAATTCAGACTTGACCAATTTTACTTAACACTTCATAATATATTTAACCAAAAAGTAAATATTTTTTTTTGAAAGTGAGAAAAATAAAAACTATCTGATTTATAACATTGAACTTATTGATGTCTCTAGGAAATGTTTAGTTGAGAATTTAACATTTAAACATTAATATATGTGTTTCAATTAACAGAGTGTATCTGATATTTTTTTTAAATCCTATCTACCAAGTAAAATAATGTGAATTTTTATGTTCTTATGTTCTTTAGTGCATGCATCACTTGTAGAGAACTGTAACACATGGATTATTTCAATCGAGAAGTTTTACATGCACAGATATTATCTACTCTATATTTTATAATATCTGCAATTTAAAAAAAAAAGTGCAGGTTGAGATATGCAATTATTCCACAGTTACAGTAGCAATTGTGGATGTACCAGCACCCAATTACTCACTCTGCCTGAAAACCAGCAGTTACCAGTTACGGAAATAACTACAGGTACGGCTTCTAGACTTTACAAAGATGTAGCTTAAATGTATACCAGGCGCAAATGCATTTTTCCACAAGCTCACATCTAAATGTATTTAAATAAAAAAGATGGAAATATTATGCATACACTCTGTTTAACTATTTCCGTTCGGGTGAAAGATGTAGTGTCAATATTTCAATGTTCCCAATTTTTGAAGCTTGTTTGCTTATTTTATCTTCTCTCTTAAGACCCTTTATAGTAAGTTACAAAGTTTTTATAGTGTTTTAAGGATGCAAAACCAGTCCCTTAAAAAGGAAATATACAACATCTGTCATACTTAACTTTGATTTTTATCAAGATAAATATATTTTGTTAATATCATTTTTTATTAAATCACCACTCCCCCTTTAACCTCACTTACCTTACACAGTTAGGAAGCCATTTTCCCTTTTCAATTTCTGCAAAGCCCGTAATTGCAGAGGCTGGCAGAAGGCAGCTTGAATGCACATATACTGTTTAAATAGCAAGTGTCGCGCCACGCCGCTCTAGCTGTTGCTAGGGATGCAGCGCCTGGTGTCTGCTCATTGCCTAGTGGGGAGTCAGCTCCTCTCTGTGTGCGGTGGTGACATCATCGCTGCACGCTTCCTCTTTCAGAAGCCGGTCTGGATCTCCTGTGGCGCGAATCCTGTGCCTATGTAAGTATATAGGTGTTACTTACTGTTCTCCTGGGTGTTATTGATTTGTATGCTTGATTGTTATTTTGTTGCTGATCCCTGCTTGTATGACTACTCTGCCTCTTTAACCCGTAACTGCTGGATTGCCTTACTGTTGCGAAACCCTGCCTGTCTGACCATCCTAGTGGTTTACCCCTGGACTGCCTTACTATTGCCAAACCCTGCTTGCCTGACCATCCTAGTGGTTTACCCCTGGACTGCCTTACTGTTGCCAAACCCTGCCTGCCTGACTACTCTAAGGGGTTTTTCTCTTGTTTCCTGCCTGTTTCTGCCAAGGACTGTCCTGCCTGTGGTGAGTGACATTTATCTCATCTTGCAAACCTACTCTGCTCTTGGATATTCCCTATCATTCTGGCTCAATGCGGGGATAACAAAACTACTGGCTGAGTTCGGTCTGATAGAGGAGTATCCAACAAGCATTACATTATACTTGGGCCAATGGAGCCAGATGAGGTGGCACAAGCAGTTTATCTTCAGGGACAGATGTTGGGAACCCATACCACACAGTTGCAGAATATGGATTCCAAGCTAGACGCTATAACCGCTCAACTCTCTTTACTAGATACAGCGTGGAATACCACCCCTGTTGTTGTACTGCCAGTCTCTGCTCCTAGTACTGCGGCTTCTTCCTCTGCTTCTGGAAGTATACACCGAATACCATTGCCTGACAAGTATTAAAGGGACAATAAAACCAAGAGCCCTCCACAGCCCCCAGACCAGATTACAAGAGTAACCGAGTGATCTTTCTACCTGCCGCAGCAGCAGTTTAACCAGTATCACCACCACACGTCACCACTACCCGGACACTGCAGAGAGGAGAGCGACCTTATAAACGCTTACCGTGCACAGAAGGAGAGAGATTTCCAGGATCCTTACAATGGACCCGGTTTGTCTCTCTGCAAGCTGTGGGCTATGTGCATGGAAGAACAGCAGCGGAGGGCAGGAGGGGCAGATGAGAGGCAGTGAGTGCCGGGCAGGCGGCAATGTGATGTGGGTCTGTGCTTGTAACAGCGATAACCAGGTCTACAAGCTGTTCCTGCCCGGCACTCACTGCCTCTCATTCTCTGTAACACACAGCGCTAGAAGCACAGATCAGCCCTGATGTATAAATGCATAATCTGCCTATATCTCACGTCAATAGAGCAGCCCTTTCCTTATATACATGGTTTAAATGCAGGCAGTGAACAGACGATTTAATTAATAAATACAATAGATGAGATTTATTAGACAGTGGGGGGAGTTATGGCTAATGTACCTGGAAATATAAAACCCAGAGATTATGTACTGGCAGCGGTGCTGCTAACTCTTTGTTTTTAATCATCCTTTTGAAATTTATGCCCTGTGCGTGTAATAGCATGTGTCTCACTGAACTGAATGAAGGAAGACACAGGAGCGCGCAGGGACGAGAGGAAAGGATCCTGTACTAGTGAGAGCTTTTGGGAGACGTCAGAGAAGGAGGGGTCAGGAGGCCATTTCAAAACAGCCAGATGAGATCAGTAAGTTTATTTTCTGCCAAAGTTTATTTAGATGAAAATTGGGCTACAGTTTACTGTAAAGATCGTTAATTAACTAATCTAAATAAGTTACAATAATTTTTGGGTTGACTGTCCCTTTAAGGTACTACTGATTGCAGGGGTTTTCTTAACCAATGCAGGCTGCACTTCTGCAATGAACCTTACACCTTTCAGTCTTAGCAGTCAAGGATCACCTTTATCATTTCCTTGCTGAAATACAAGGCCCTAGCCTGGGTCTCACCCCTTTTGGAACAGAATGCTCCCCTCCTGCATGATGCTGATGCTTTATTTCTGCATTATCTTCTGTGTTTGGGACTACTGGCCGTATCTCTGCTGCAGAATTTTCTCTCCTGGAACTCCGCCAGGGCAATAGAACTGTGGCACAATTCGCCATTGAGTTTCGCACCTTGCCACTTGAAACCGCTTGAGATGGCAGTGCTCTCAAGGCAGCCTTTAGGAGGGGTCTGCATAAATTGCATCAAAGATGAACTCACTTATCGTGATGTTCCTTCTTCTTAGGATGACTTTATAATGCTTTGTATCAGCCTGGACTCATGCTTCCAGGAGAGACAAGCCGAAAGAGACAGAACTAGGAGGGTCCTTCCCTCCCGTCCTCCTATTCGTCCGGGTTTGGCAGTATCCTCTACCCCTTCAACAGCTCCAGTTACCCCAGTGAAGGAACCAATGGAAACATCAAACCTTCAGAATCTGAAAGGCAGAGAAGGAGGAGATTGAGCCTATGTTTTTATTGTGGGTCTAACACCCACCAACTAAAGGACTGTGACATTCGGCTGGGAAAAAACAATGCTTAGGGGATAACACTGCGGTACCTCTAAGCATGATCACTACTAAATCCCCTCACTCCACTCGGATTCTGGTACCTTTAACCCTTACCTTCCTTCAGAATACTGTCCACACTCAAGCCTTCATTGATTCAGGGGTGGCTGGAAACTTTCTGGATCACCATTTTATGATGCAAGCTGGCTTGCCTCTTCTGCAGAAAAGACATTGTCTCAAAATAACTACTCTGGATGGCACCCCCCTTGGTTCAGTATTGATCCATTTTGAGTCAGCACCCCTGATCCTGACTGTGGGAATCCTTCATACTGAACAGTTGCAGTTCAAGGTCATTTATTCCCCAGCACAGCCTGTCATCCTTTGTCTTCCTTGGCTTCATATACACAATCCACAGTTTGACTGGGCTGAAGGACAACTGGCCTCCTGGGGTACCTCCTGTTTCCATTCCTGACTTGCTAAAGTAACTCCTCTACTCTGTATCCCCATAGCCAGTATACAGACTCCTCCAAACCTTCCCTCATTTTATACAGACTTTGCAGATGTGTTTGAGAAAAAGGCAGCCAACGTTTTCCCACCCTACCATCCTTATGACTGCAAAATTGACCTCTTTCCTGGAGCCCCACTTCCTAAATTGAGGACTTATCCACTCTTCAAAGCTGAAACCAAATCTATGGAGGAGTATATCCAAGAGATTCTAGCTAAAGGCTTAATTCGCCCTTCCTCCTCTCCTGCTGGGGCAGGCTTCTTTTTCGTCAGTAAGAAGAATGGTGGGCTCAGACCCTGCATCGACTACAGAGTCTTGAACAATATAACTATCAAGAACCGCTATTCCATTCCTTTGATCACCAAGCTCTATGACTCACTCTAGAATGCTCACTTCTTCACCAAGTTGTATTGTATGCCCCTTACACGGGGCATACAATCTTATCCGTATCTTCCAAGGCCACAAATGGAAGACCACCTTCAACACAAGATAAGGGCATTACGAATACCTCATAATGCCCTTTGGGCTGTGTAATGCCCCTGCAGTCTTTCAGACATTTGTCAACAATGTCTTCCATGACCTCCTCAATCTCTCTGTCATCGTCTACCTTGATGACATCCTTATCTTCTCTTTGAATCAGGAGGAGCATCATAAGCATGTGAGACTGGTACTTCAACGTCTCAGGGACAATTCTTTAATAGCCAAACTAGAAAAATGTGAGTTTGACCAAGTTCAGATCCAGTTCCTTGGCTATGTCATCTCAAAAGAAGGTTTTGCCATGGATCCTGCTAAACTCACCGCAGTTTTAGAGTGGCCCCAACCTACTTCATTAAAGGAATTGCAGAGATTTTTGGGGTTCTCCAATTATTACTGCACGTTTATAAATAACTTTTCCCAAACAGTTGCTCCACCCACAGAATTGACAAAATGGAACAACGACTGTAAACATTGGCTCCCTGAGGCCAGTTATGCCTTTACTCAACTTAAAAAAGCTTTTTGTTCTGCTCCTGTGCTCCACCATCCTGATCCTGATGTGCAGTTCACTTTAGAGGTTGATGCATCCGAGATAGGGGCTGGAGCAGTTCTAACCTAAAGGGATCCTTTAACCTCCAAGTCACACCCTGCAGCCTTTTTTCCCAAACGCTTTACTCTGTAGAGAGGAATTATGATGTGGGTAGTCGTGAACTCTTAGCTATTAAGATGGCCTTGACCGAATGACATCATTGGTTTGAAGGCACCGCCAATCCCATTCAGATTCTCACCGACCACAAGAATCTGACTTACCTAGAGACTGCTCATTGACTCCATCCTCGACAGGCCAGGTGGGTCTTGTTCTTTTCCCATTTTAACTTTGTGGTCTCTTATCTTCCTGGGACCAAAAACAAGAAGGCGCCTTTTTACGTCAGTTTCCTCACTCAAGTGATTCCTCTGAAGCTCCTATTGAACATATCATACCTCTCTCCTGTGTGGTTGCTCAATTGAATACCACCCTCCTTCAAAGACTGCAACATGTCTAGTCTAATAAACCTTCTGAAGCCCCCGTGGCTTCCGATATCTTTTTTGTACCTCTGAGCCTACACACTCCCGTACTGTCCTGGGCTCATGACAGTAAACTCTCAGGAAATCCTGGTTTGACAAGGACTTTTAAGCATCTTTCCCAACACATATGGTGGCCTACTATGAAGGCTGATGCTCAAGATTATGTAAAAGCATGTACAACTTGTGCTGCCAACAAAACTCCCCAATATTTGCCTCCCAGCTTGCTCCAAACGTTGTCCATTCCCAAACAACCATGGACACACATAACAATGGATTTCATTGTAGACCTTCCTCCTTCTTACCACCATACAGTTATCTGGGTTGTGGTGGATCTCTTTTCCAGACTGGATCATTTTCTACCCCTAACAAAACTGCCTTCTGCCAAAGAATTATTATCTCTTTTCCTTCTGCATGTGGTATGACTTCATGGCATTCCTGTGAATATTGTTTCCAACAGAGGTCCACAATTCATTTCTACCTTTTGGAGAGCCTTTTGTAAATTGATTGGAACCACTGTTTCCTTGTCTTCTGACTACCATCCTCAGACCAATGGTCTAACTGAGAGAGTAAACCAGGATCTTGAGGCTTATCTTAGAGCCTTTGTCAATGCTCTCCATACCAACTGGTCCGAGTTGTTACCCCTAGTGGAGCTGGCAATAAACACTCATTGGCACTCTTCTCTTTTATGTTCTCCATTTCAAGCCGCAGCAGGGTATTAACCTTGTGTCTTCCCTCTTTCTGCTCAGTCCACTGGGGTTCCTGCTGCAGACCGACACGTTACTGAACTCACCACTCATTGGCAATGTATTCACTCTCAGCTATGTTCAGCTGAGATATAAGAAGTTTGCTGATCGTCATAGAGCTTCTATATGTGCCCTCTCAGAAGATGAACGTGTTTGGGTCTCTACTCAAGATATTCGTCTACGTCAACCCTGTCACAAATTTGGGCCTAGGTTTATTGGTCCTTACAAAAGTCCTGAAAAGATTGTCTCCTGTTGCCAACAAAGTGGCCTTGCCCAAGACTCTGCACATACACCCAGTCTTCCATATCTCACTACTCAAGCCTTACATCAAGAATAGATATACCCAGCTCTGAGCTCCTCCTACTACACTCCTGGTCCATGGTGACCCTGAATATGAGGTTGCTAAAATCCTGGACTCCAGATACAGGCGCAGACAACTGCAGTATCTGGTACATTGGAAGGGTTACTCTGTGGCGGATCGTTCCTGGGTTCCTGCCCGTAATGTGCATGCTCCATCCTTGGTCTCTAGATTCCATGCTGCTCATCCTTTGAGGCCGAATCTGGTTCCCGGAGGGAATCCTTCTGAGGGGGGCTATGTTGCCTGCCTGACCACCCTAGTGGTTTGTCTCTGGTTTCTTGCCTGTTGCTGCCAAGGACTGTCCAGCCTGTGGTGAGTCATTTATCTCATCTTGCAAACCTACTCTGCTCTGGGATATTCCCTATCATTCCAGTTCAACGCCGGGATAACAAGACTACTGGCTGAGTTCGGTCTGATAGAGGAGTATCCCATGAGCATTACAGCAAGCAAGCATAACAGCTTTTGATTGGCTGTTTCTTGAAGAGAAATAATGGCTGCTGAGTTAGGAGGGCTATATATAAAGTAAATAAAATTATATTAAAAAATATATATGTTTATCTTGAAGAAAATAAGAGGTAAGCATTAAAGGTATTGGGCCAGATAACAAGAGGCGTACTAATGATAGTGGGGATTGCGATAAGCAATATTTCCCTGGATCATGCTAACATTAGCAGAGAAGGGCTAGTGTGACCAACATCACTCTAATGCAACCTATACTTTCAATGGCGTCCACTCTAATCTTACAAGTTGAAAGTTATAGTTTGTGCTTGAGCGAAATCCAAATAAAATCACAAATTTATTAAAATATATAAAATCATTACATCATACATATCAGATCAGACATGACAAAAACACAAGGGCATAAACAAGTTAATACAAGAAATGAAAACTGGCACTATGAAAAGTTAGTTACTGAGGAAATGGACCTATAAAGTCCGGTGCTACCCCACTGTAATAGTCACCACAACCCTTCCACATACAGGAGAGGACAAAAGATTTGGGATTATAGCACTCATCCTCAATGTAATAGAATATTAGGCTAAAACATAAACTTTAATAAATTTCACACATTTAAAACCGCAGGTGTACCTGCTTATCACAGCCCACCACCATAAATGAAAGTAATCTAACACCCCCCTGTTTCCTGGCCAATAACTGGATACATCGGCTTCAGGTGCCAGGAGTGTCACAACAACAAATTACTTTAAAACAAACGCGTTTCGGCCATAACACTGGCATTTCTCAATGTTAAGTAAAAACAAACAAGCCGAAATTTCGGTATTACAGCCTTTTAAACATCCAACTAACCGTGCTTAGCCAATCCAAGTGCGGGATGCCTTACCGCCCCTCCCACCCTTCGTAACCATCTACTGATAGGACATGCTAAGGTGTGACCTGGAATCGCTCATTTAATAGGTCCTTAGTAAGTGATGCTAAAGCAGTGTCATCACACACCCCTTATCCCCTCTGTTTATCGCTGCAAATACTAAGAATGCATTATCCTATTATGCAGATAAAATTATGCGATCCAATACTTGTATCGATTACAAATGATATAAAAGTGAACACAGGTTTCTAGACAGTGTCTAAAAGGTGACTGATTCACAGATTAGTTTATTACTCCAGAGTAGCTTACGCATAACAAGTAACCGTTAGGGTTATTCCAGTTAACACCCTTAGCATATCCTATCAGTGGATGGTTACGAAGGGTGGGAGGGGTGGTAAGGTGTCCCACACTTGCATTGGCTAAGCACGGTTAGTTGGATGTTTATAAGGCTGTAATAACTGCACTTTCAGCTTGTCAGTTTTTACTTAACATTGAGAAAGGCCAGTGTAACGGCTGAAACGTGTAATTTGTGGTCGTGACACCCCGGCACCTGAAGCTGATGTATCCAGTTATAGGCCAGGAAACAGGGGGATGTTAGACGACTTTCATTTATAGTGGTGGGCTGTAATAAGCAGATACAACTGCAGTTTTAAATGTGTGAAATTTATTAAAGGTTATGTTTTAGCCTAATATTGTATTACGTTGAGGGTGAGTGCTATAAGCCCCTATCTTTTGTTCTCTCCTGTCTGTGGAAGGGTTGTGGTGGAGTTCACAAGTTAACCAGATATATGGTACAGAGAATGCCAGTTCTTACCCAGCTGATTACAGAACAAGCGCCTGTGTTCAAAAGAAAGTCCTGCCTCCTGTGATGTCAAATTCATGTGTGGTAAGGAAACTCCAATGTATGTTTCACTGAATCCTACAGCTTTTTCAAGGAGTAATGCGTCCTCTATTCCCTTCCCTTTAAAATTTTCTTAATATTTCCTCATAGGTGGATTGAGTTAATTAATTTTCCATTTTTTAAATACCGTATATCTTTTATTCAGATAAGAGGAATAACAAAATACAATTTACACATTACATTAGTTGAAATGATACTTAAAACTAATTTTCTACATTTTCTAAAAACACATTTTAGAAACACTATTTTAATCAAATATAAACATTTTCAAAAATGCTAAATTTAAAAGTATACAGAGCTAGATTACAAGTGGAGCGGTAAATAGCACATTCGAGTGCTAATACATCTGAAAGTAAAATTTTTACAGTTAAAAGTAAAATATTATGGAGAGTGAAACCTGATGCATGCTAACCGATGGACTTCGGATATCCACACTAATTTCTTCACCCCATAGACTTCAATGGAGCCTGTTTGACATGTTTCATTCATTAAATATATCAAGAAGTGTTAAAGTAAAATCGGTTGTGTTTGGTGCAACTTATTTTTACCTCCTTATTCTTTACGCGAGGCCTTCAGTTGCGCTAACATGAAAAGCATAAAATGCGATTGCGCTCGCATGTTCGCATTTAATTTTAACCTGTAATATGAGAGCTAGTTAACATGGGCGCAATCATTCAATATATATCAATATTGCCCTTGTACTAAAGTTAGCATGCCACTTGTCATCTAATTGGATTACATAAAATTTGTTAGGTATATCTGGTTCTCAGTAAGGGCCAGATGATCAGAAATTTGTAGACATATCTAGAAATTAGGTAAAATCTTTGGGGGCTTTTTTGAACACTATATTGCAACATCTGTGTCTCTACTTCACATGCAGAACTCTGAATAGCTAGATAAACTGCTCCTAAAAAGTAGTCCAAGAATAAACGTTAAGGGGCTAATTTATCAAGTGTCTGATGGACATGATCTGCTGTAGCTGGTGAACTTCTTGTACAATGCCGCCCCCTGTAGATTCACGGCCAATCTAGCGGCTGCTAGCAGGGGGTGTCAATCAACCCAATTGTATGAAATCTGGCGGATTGATGTCCGCAGCCTCAGAGGCAGCGGACGAGTTAAGGACCGCTGCTTTTTAACTCCTGTTTCCGGTGAGCCTGAAGGCTTGCACGGAAACAGGTGAATTAGGCAAAATACGGGCCGTGATAAATCACCCCCTAAGACTCTAAAAGTATTTTGGCTTATCAAGGATATAGTGATAAGGGTCCTATAATCCATTGCAGGATGTTAATTCAGCATATTTCATTTAGAGAAAATAATTTAAAGTTTTTGGGGGGTTTTGTACACAGAGGATTTTTAAGGGATACTGACTATGCAGGTGAAGGCCTAGATTACAACAGTTGTTGCAAACAGGAACCATCAAAAATAGCATTAGATTAATCCTTATAATGACTCATGGGTGCATAACATAAAATACTGGTTATGCTTTGTGTGGTGCAGTAATTATTATTATTATCGGTTATTTGTTGAGCACCAACAGATTCCGCAGCACTATAAACATATTCGGTATACAATGTAACATTTATAGGAATCAAATGAGTAGAGGGCCCTGCCGAGAGTCGCACTGTTGTAGCTCTTATGAAGGTGATCTACAAACAGTTGGGCTCTTAGGCTTACATGCTAAGGGCATTCAAGGGGATAGCAATGGAGGAGAGGAACTTGTATTAGGAAAGATTAGTGTAGGTTGTATGCATCCCTGAACAGTCTTTAGGGAGCACTTGAAGCTTTCAAAACTAGGGGAGAGTCTTGTGGAGCGAGGAAAAGAGTTCCACAAGATGGGAGCCAGTCTGGAGAAGCCCTGTAAATGGGAATGTGAGGAGGTAACAAGAGAGGAGGAGAGTAGGAGGTCATGAGCAGAGTAAAGAGGACAGGAGGGAGAGTATCTGGAGACAAGGTCTGAGATATAGTGGGGAGCAGTGCAGTTTAGGGCTTTGTATGTCAGAGTAAACATTTTGTGTTTAATCCTGGAGGCAAAATGAAGCCAGTGAAGGGATTGGCAGAGAGGTGCAGCAGATGAAGACGTTTAAGTAAGATGAACCTGGCAGAGGCATTCATTATGGATTGTAAAGTAGCTAGGCAGCAGCTAGGGAGACCAGGGAGGACGGGGTTGCAGTAGTCGAGGGGGAAAGGATGAGAGAGTGGATTAAAATCTTAGTTGTGTTTTGTGTAAGGAAATGTCTCATTTTAAAGATGTTTTTAAGGTGGAAGTGGCAGGATTTAGCCAAGGACTGAATGTGAGCAGTGAAAGAAAGATCTGAATCAAATGTTACGCCAAGATACTGGACATGTGGGGTAGGGGTAATTATAGGTTTTCAGTCTATTGGTGTATTCTGTAATGGTTGTTTTTACAGCAGTCACCAAAATAAAATAGAAACACTGGGAGCTATGTTATAACCATGTCCCAATTAAAACCAGAAGAGCACTCAGTTTGAACAGTGAGCTCATACATCCATAATTCTGACTGATTAATCAATCAAGACTGGATCTTGTTTTTAAAATAGAGGATGACACTGCTTTAAAGAACAAGAATGTGTATATAATAAAGAAGAAGACCTGATTCTACTCACATGAAGTGTCTAAATAATACAATATTTTAATTAGACTTCAGGTAAGTTGCAATTTATAGGTCATTATTATTATTATTATTATTATTATTATTATTATTATTTTAATGTAATGGTATTAGGCTTTGTTTGGTGGACTAGGGGTTGGGAGGATTAGGATTGAGATCAAGGTTTCTTTTTTTTGATGCACAGTGTTAGAGCCTGAAAAATGCTTTAAACATTGTCTGTATTTATATTTTGGACTCCCATACAGTAAGAAATAAATAATACATAAATTAATGTGTTGATTAATGGAAGTAGCAGTATCATTGTTCGTTGCCTGATTTGAGTTTTGAATGCTTTTTTGAGATGAGTTTGGGATAATTTTTATTATCTACCACATGCTCTTGGCCAGACATTTTAATGTAAAAAAAATATTTTTCCAGAATATTATGATACATCTCATAAACCTGTTGGATCTTACAATTGCAGCAAACTTCACAGACTTAACACCATCTAATTTATTATAGACTATTCCATTTATAAAATTATATTATCAGACACTATAAAGATTAGCTGAGCATTGATTTTAATATACCAAACAAGTGTCTGCAGCAGTTGCATGATCTATCTCAATGAAAAATATTGGACCTACATTTTATTTGGTATCATGAGGCTTGCAGATAATTAGAATTCATCACAAATCTACTAATTTTAGAAAGTATTTCCAAAGAAAACATTCTCTCAACTAAATTAAAGGATGTTTATTTTTACAAAAAGGTCTCCTGCTCCTGTTTTTGCTTTGAGATTAAAAGCATTAGGTTTGGGTGCTACCATATAAGATTAGCATTTCACATTAATACATATATAAATTCAAATATTAAGGTATGGAGTCAGATTGACCCATTACTAATTTACATCAGACACAGTAGAGATCCAAAACAAATATTCCTGGAATGTGACACAAAGTAGCTTTCAGGTGTCTCACTTTACTGCTTGGGTACGGGCTTCTCAGAGGTTTACACTCCCTCTTCAGTTAGTAGCAGTGTGTTGGTTCATGTGTGTGTGCTGTTCCAATTGCTTCTTTAATTTGGAAACATATTTCCTTGTTTCCATTTCTGTTTCCAGACTTGCACCAGCACTGCCTAACCTGAGTTATAGTCCGTTTTCCCATTTATAAATACATAGGTATGTCTCTTCAAAAATATTTTAAGCATACAGATTTCTACATTTGGAGGGTATATATATATGGTTGAATAGCATTTAATGTAGCAATTGCACTAGTTAATAATCACCAATATGGAATGACTGACCAAAGTTGTGTTTGATGTTTTTTATTTTATTTTATAAAAATAAAGACTTGCTCCTAAAGCATAACCAACTATACTCAGTTGAGGGATTTGCACAAATGTATTTCTTATAACCATACCATAAACTCGATTTCTCAACAGATTCTATTTTCAGCCCCTTTTACAGTCTCATTATGTAGAATGTCTTTCCCTAGAAGTCTGCTTCTTCTAAGTTTCTCTTTGTAATTTTCAAACAACAAATGTAACCTTTTCACAAAATATTATTTTTGACTGCCAATCTTACATGTACTCAGCTTATACTTCAAGAAACACCATCATCCTCTTTTATTAAAATATTAAAGTAAATTACAAATACCACTTTGAAACTTTGAAACATTCAAACATACCAACATCTGAATGTTCCCTCAAAAATAAAACAAAGCACTACTACATGTTTTAACAATATTTTAACTCTATTGAACATTTTCTAATGATAAAGGCATATACTGTATAATAGAATATATTTGTTGTGTTATTTCAAAAAGATATCTACTGAGTGTATTAATCACATTTTTCATTGTACAGAAGCATCTTACCATTGATTGAGTAAAGTAAAAAAGATTGTCAGTCTACTCTATTATCTCCTGTTTAACTTTTCACTTCAGAGTAATACATTTTTATAAAAAAAAGAGAAATGTACCTGTTGTTTTATATCATTGCATTGAGATATAATTCCTGCAGATATAATGATTTTAGAGTAAAATACCTATTATTCCAAAACAATGGAGAACAGATCAGCTCCTTATGTCACCACCCCAGATGACATTATCATAAAGTGCAAATTCTGAATGTATTATTTATGCTTCAGAGAACTCATACAGAATACTGCACAGCTAAAATACTGACTGTTTACATGGCCTTTTATAAACTACAATGTATCTGTTTTTGACAATATTTTGTCTGGTTAGCGTGAGTGAAGGCCTCGCGTGTAAGTGTTAAAAAAATGTGCTCCAAACACAACATAAATACATTAAAATAAAGTGTGACACATATATACATTTTCTGATAAAAAATATTCATATAATATTGATATAAAATTTTTATAACAGCTAAAAGGGATATGGTATATGACAAGGTTTGGACTGGAAAGGGCTATATTATATATATATATATATATATATATATATATATATATATATATATATATATATATATATATATATATATATACATACACAGTATTCCACAAAAGTGAGTACACCCCTCATATTTTCCTAAATATTTTATTATATCTTTTCATGTGATAACACTGAAGAAATTACACTTTGCTACAATGTAAAGAAGTGAGTGTACAGCCTGTATAACAGTGTAAATTGCCGTCCCCTCAAAATAACTTAACACACAGCCATTAATGTCTAAACCATTGGCAACAAAAGTAGTACACCCCTAGGTGGAAATCTCCAAATTGGACCCAAAGTGTCAATCAAGTGTCAACCCTCTTGGGCATGGAGTTCACTAGAGTTTCACAGGATGCCACTGGAGTCCTCTTCCACTCCTCCATGATGACATCACAGAGCTGGTGGAGGTTAGAGACCTTGTACTCCACCACCTTCCATTTGAGGATGCCCCACAGATGCTCAAAAAGGGTTTAGGTCTGGAGACATGCTTGGCCAGTCCATCACCTTTACCCTCAGCTTCTTAATCAAGGCAGTGGTCATCTTGGAGGTGTGTTTGGGGTCGTTATCATGTTGGAATACTGCCCTGTGGCCCAGTCTCCGAAGGGAGGGGATCATGCTCTGCTTCAGTATGTTACAGTACATGTTGGCATTCATGGTTCCCACAATGAACTGTAGCTCCCCAGTGCCGGCAGCACTCATGTAGGCCTGGACCATGACACTCCCACCACCATGCTTGACTGTAGGCAAGACACACTTGTCTTTGTACTCCTCACCTGGTTGCCGCCACACAAACTTGACACCATTTGAACCTCATAAGTTTATCTTGGTTTAATCGGACCACAGGACATGGTTCCAGTATGGAGGGGGAGAGGGATGTATAGATAATTGGAATGGGGAGACTTAGGTCAGAGGTTGATTGAAGAGGACATGTTGGAGAATATTTGGAGATGAGAGAGGATATATAGTTGGAGTGAGGTTGTTGAGTGCTTTATAGATTATAATGGAGCAGCTGATGTAAACTGGCGCCTTAGATGGATGAGTCGATATGAAGCATTTATAATAGTTTGAAGGGGGGAGAGACATTGTTTGTTAAGGCCAAACTGTAGTCAATGAGTGACAAAATGAGGGAATGTATTATTATTTTGTAGTTTCTTGAGTAAGGAAAGGTTGAATTCTAGAGATGTTCGGTATGTGTGGACAGCAAGATTTGGTGAGCGCTTATATGTGTTGAGTGAATGTGAGTTCAGAGTCAAGTGTGACCCCAAGGCAGAAGACCTGGGATGAGGTGTTGAAAATAGACTCTCCAACTATAAGAGAAATCTCAGATGTTGGATGTTTCGAAGAGGTGGGGGAATAAGAAGCAGCATATTTATAGAGAGATTGAGGTAGTGTGAGGACATCCAAGAGGAAATTGCAGAGAGACAGTTCGTAATCTGGTTGAGTAAAGAGGGAGAGATATCAGGAGAGGAAAGATAGATTTGGGTATTATCAGCATATAAGTGGTACATAAAGCTGAAGGAGGATATACGTTTTCCAAGGAGGATGTATAGAGAGAAAAAAGCAAGGATCCCAAGACAAAGTATTTCAATACTCCAACTGAGAGAGGCAAAGGATCAGTATATGCTCTTTAAAGAAACTGTAAACAAGCGGTTTGATAGATATGAAGCAAACCAGGAGATGGCTGTGTCTAGGATGCAAAATGAATGTAGCATTTGTAAAGGGAGAGGATGATCAACTGTGTTGAAGCAGCAGATAGATCCAGATGAACTAGTAGGGAGTCATTTGCTTTAGCTGATAGCAGATCATTTGTTATTTTAGTGTTTAGGGCAGAAACCAGATTGTAGTTTGTCAAGAAAGGAGTTAGTTGAGAGAAATTGAGTGAGCTAAATATAGACTAGTTGTTCCAATAATTTGGAGGGAAAAGGAAACAAGGAGAGTGGCCAATAGTTATAAGGGGTGGAGTGGTCAAGCGAGGTTTTTTAGGATTGATGTGATTGACGCATGCTTGAATGTATTAGAAAATGTGCCAGTGGTGAGTGACTGGTTAAAGAGATGAGTTAGGCATTCGAGAAGCAGAGAGAAAGGGACAGAGTAATGATGGAATATCGTCAAGAGGACAGATTGTGACTGATTGTGAGATGAGATTGTGAGATGAGCAGAAGATAAAAGCATTAAGACTTATTCCCCTGTTACAGAAGGAAAGTAGCAGAGAGGTTTGTTAATAGAAGGTGTGGGTACTAGGGCTGGGTTTTAGTTTGTCTTGATTTTATTTTTGAAGTGATCAGCAATAAACTGAGCAGTGAGTTTTGCAGTGGGTGGGGTGCAGGTGAATGTAGAAGGGAGTTAAAGGTTGAGAACAGCCTTCTGGGGTTGGATGCGTGAGTTGACATGAGGGAGGAAAATAGACTTTTTTGGCCAGGCTGAGGGCATTATTGTATGACCTGAGGATAAATTGATAATGTAGGGTATCAGCACAGGTGTGTTATTTCCTCCACTGACATTCAGCAGTCTGTGAATATTGCTGAAGGTAGCGGGTCTGTTTGGTGTGCTATGGTTTTCTTTGAGTGTATGATGCATAGAAAACACTGGATTATGCAGCTTGCAGTAGAAGTACACTGTAAGGCCACAGACAATGTTTCTCAACTCCAGTCCTCAGGACCCTTAACAGGCAACATATTTATTATATCTCAACTAGAGCACAGGTGAAATAATCATCTGAATGGTGAGAGCAGGTTAGTAACCATGGATACTAATCAGCTGATTATTTTTTAGTTAAGATATAATAAATGTATGGCCTGTTAAGGGTCCTGAGGACTGGAGTTGAGAAACACTGATATAAGGTAAGGTGGAAGGTTTTGGGGGCCTGCGGGAATACAGCAGTTAGAGTAAGAGAGAAATTTAGTAGATGGTGTTCAGAGAGAGGAAATGGGAAGTTAGAGAAGTTGGTAATGGCACAGAGATTGGTGAAGACCAGGTCAACAGAGTTGCCTTCTGTCATGCCTGCCTGCATGCTGTTTCAATAATTTTCTTCTCTGTTCCTATCAATCAGGCTGTTTGGGGTGTAGCCTTCATTCAATTTACTGCTGGAACTTACTTGCCCAATTAATCATCCTCCACCTGATTCCCGCAGTTTCTATTTAGGAAATCCTCAGGCCCAGGTTCAATGCATCAGCTTTGATGTTGATTCTGAAAGCAGATCACTCTTTGGGGCCAAATTATCATTGTGCGGATGGACATGATCTGATGTAGCATACGCATACGCTGTCAGCATATATCATTGCACAAGCATTTCTCGTATCCGATCGGGCTGATTGCTATCCGCCGCCTCAGAGGTGGCAGACAAGTTAAGGAGCAGCAGTCTTAAGACTGCTGCTTCTTAACTACTGTTTCCGGCGAGCCTGAAGGCTCGCCCGGAAACAGCAGCATATGGCTGCATTCGGGGATAATAAATCAGCACCTGCGTCTTTTTCCAGCGTGCCTTTCTTTGTGATTTCAAGTTTACTATCCTGCCTGATGACCTATGCCTGTTTTTTTAACTAACCCCAAGTACCCAGATATATTCTGTTTTGTTTCCTGAACACAACTATTTTGTATACTCTGAACTCTGCATCAAATTTCAGTTACAAGTTTGTATTGATGTGCTTATTCAGTCATATTCTACAACTATGTTATACTCTGAACTCTGCAACAACTCTGTGCAATAATGAATCACAGAATCTCAACTATCCACGTCCAGGATTCTGATTCCCGTGTCAAAGGTTTCCTGAACAGTTATATACTGGATCAAAATACCTTCACAGTGGGTTGGAGATGTTATCTACTGAGATAGGCCAAAAGAGTTGGTAAGAGATAGAAGATACAGAAGTTTAGAGGCAGCAGTCATGCTAGAATGGTCAATAGGTATGTAGAAGTCCTCTAAGATGAGAAAAGCAACATCACAAAAAAGGAAGTGTGGGAGCCAGGCTTCATAGTGGTCTAGAAATTGTGATGCAAGGCCAGGAGGCCAATAGATAACAGCAATAGGGAGATCTACAGGGGGTAAGATTCGGATAGTGTGAGCTTCAAAAGATGAAAAAGAAAGGAAGGGTAGAAGGATACAGTGGAAGGTACAGTATGTACACAGAAGAATGCTTACTCTCCTTCCTTCTCTGTCTCCTGGCCTGGGAGTGGGACTGAAATGCAGGCTGCCATAGGATAGAGAGGCTACAGCAGTTGTGTTAGAGGAGAGCCACATTTATGTGAGGGCTAACAGGTTAGGTGATCGTGAAATAAATAGGTTGTGAATAGAAGTGAGTTGGTTGCATAAAGAGGGTGCATTCCAAAGGAAACTAGAGAATTTCAAGGTATTAAGAGAAGTGCAGTTAATGAGGTTGAGAGGGTTACGTGGGCAAGATTTAGAAGGTGTCATTCGTGATGGTGAGCAGAGAGAGGTAAACGGTGGACCTGGGTTAGGATACATATCCCCAGCTGCAAGGAGAAGAAAGATGGTAAGAGAAAGAAGATGTGAGTTTCTAAGCTTAGTATAAGTCGAGTATGGCTGGTTGAAGGAGGGATATGGATAGTAGACATGTGCATCAGAAGAATCATAGAAAACAATAAAAATGGCATTTTTGTTATATTATTTACTTAACCAAAAATTAAAATGGCCCAAAAACTAACAACCGAAAAAAATTAATAAAACCCCTTTATTTTCTTTTAAAATTATTGTTTACATTTTCGGTTGGTGGATGCTGTTTTTTATGATGCAAGCAGGCATTATCTAATTAATGCAAACCAGGAAGAACCAGCGGAATAGATTGACAGTTTCTCTCAGCCTGTCAATGGAAGTCTGTGACGTATTCTAGCCAACCAGCATTCTCAGGTGGAGGGAGAGAAGTGAAAGGGCAATTTTTAAATTATTGCAGAGCTGCTCTGAGGCTCAGATCTGTGGAGGACCTGGAGGAGGCTATGGACAAAAGGTTGTGGACAGACATATCTGGAGGTTTTGTAACAGTAGCAGCATACCAATACTGTTAGTACTGCTACTTTTTTTAAGTGTGTCAGTCACACATATTGTTTGTGTAACACTACCCGAAGGTCGTAACCCAAACAATTTAAACAGACTGCTTGCCACTGATGTCCTTGTGGCTCCTATATAGGGTTGCCACCTTTTGTCCAGAAAATTCCTGGACACTTTTTAAGTGGGTGTGGAGAGGGCGTGGCTTGGGGCGTGGCTTCTCACTGCCTTAAATTCATTATGAAATCAATTTTTTATATATATATATATAAATAAATAAAAATATATATAATATATATATATATATATATATATAATATAGATATATATAATATATATATATATATATATATATATATATTTAATATATATATATATATATATATATATATAATATAATATATATATATAAATATATATATTATATTTACACTTAATTAAGCCCCAACAAAAAAAAAAATGGCTTCTCAGGGCCTTAAATTCATTATGAAATCAATATATATAATATATATATATATAGATAGATATATAATAAATATATAGATATATATAATATATATAGATATATAATATATATAAATATATATATATATATATATATAAATAATATATATAATATATCTATATATATATATATATTTACACATAATTAAGCCCCCACAAAAAATCAAAACCATACCAATTTGAAAAAAGCAGCAGACACAGCCAAGTATTACTCACAGTTTCTCTGTGGCTGCACTGCTCTTCACTTGTAAGCTTAGGGCCGGCTGGGGCAAGGGCTCCAGGAAGGCTGCTGCTGCTACAGAGGACCTACAGTCGACGGAGGTGGTGGATCCATGAAGGTAACAACTGGCTATGTTTCTGCAGGCAGACAGTGCACCAACACCTGCCTCTCTCTGCCGCTTACAGCTGCAGCCGGATGTGACGACTCCCCTCCTCGACCCTCTTCCCCCCTCCCACTGTCCCACACCAATCTCCGTCTCTCCTGCAGACACCACCTACCCGTTTTTGTAACCCCGGGCTAAGCGCTCCTCTGGCCACCTAATGTTTTGTAAAGTCGCTCGGCTCACTGCTGCTTGCTGTGCCAGGGGAGCGCTTAGCCCCGGGCATTTGAGGCTAGTTCCGGGACACGGGGCACAGAGCCTCACACCGGGATTGTCCCGGTGAAACTGGGGCGGGTGGCAACCCTACTCCTTTAGTAGCTGCTGGGGAAGAAAAGGGTCTGCAGCTGTTTTTTTTTTCCAGACAAAGTCATTTTTAGTTGTCACTCAAGAGGAAAATACTGTTTGACAGACTTAGAACGCTGTAATGAAATCATAACAAAAAGATAAATCTAAATGTATGTAGAGTCAACATTGGAGAACTTATCTATGGAGACATCTATTCAAACTGCGTACAGATCAGTGATCATAGACCCTCAACAACTCTACTAATTAAACACAAAGATGATTTATCTGCATTTTTTTTAATTAAGAAGAAATGATTTTAAAATAGTATAAAAAATAATAACTGAGTGCAGCTTCAGAACAAAAAGACTCAAACTGGAAAAGTAAAACTTATAGTGCAAAGCCAGCAGCCAAAATAGTTAATTAATTTTTCAAATTAAAGTGGGCATGCGGGAATGTGTGTGTGTTGAGTAAAAATGGTTGTTGGTTGACACAATACCATGGTGTTACTGATACTGCATGAGTAGTCAACCGACAGATATGTGTGCTATGGAAAATGAGTGTGAATACTGTATGTATGTGACTGTGTACTGTACTGTATTTGTTCTTTGTTTTAATCATTTGTAACCTAAATAGAAAATACAACAGCGACAACTAGGGTTTCCGGGTTGAACATTGATAATACTTTATCAAAGTAAATTAATTGAATGAATCAAATGTAATAATAGAAGGAAATTGGAAAGTTGTTTAAATTTGTATGTCTTCTAAAGAATCATAAAAGAAAAAAAAATACGCCTAGATTATGAGTTTTGTGGTAACAGGGGTGCGGTGCTAATTTGCAGTTTATTCTCACCGCTCTCACTTTCCTACAGCGCTGGTAATACAGGTTTTTATCAACCCGGCGTTAACAGGCAAGAAGTGAGCGTAGAGAAAAATTGAGCTCCATACTGCACTCCAATACCAGCGCTGCTTAAGTGAGTGGTGAGCTGGTTATATGTGCTCGTGCACGATGTCCCCATAGACATCAATGGGGAGAGCCGGCTGAAAAAGTCTAACACCTGCCAAAAAGCAGCGTAAAACTCAGTAACGCAGCCCCATTGATTCCTATGGGGAAACACATTTTATGTTTACACCTAACACCCTAACATGAACGTGAGTCTAAACACCCCTAATCTTACACTTATTAACCCCTAATCTGCTGCCCCGACATCACCAACACCTACATTATACTTATTAACCCCTAATCTGCTGCTCCGGACATCGCCGCCACCTGCATTATATTTCTTAACCCCTAATCTGCTGCCCCCAACATCGCCGACACCTACATTATATTTATTAACCCCTAATCTCCTTCCTCCAATGTCGCTGCAACATACCTACATTTATTAACCCTTAATCTGCCGCCCCCAACGTCGCCGCCACTATTCTAAATTTATTAACCCCTAAACCTAAGTCTAACCCTAACCCTTACCCCCCCTAACAAATATTAATCAAATAAATCTAAATAAAATTCCTATCATTACCTAAATTATTTCTATTTAAAACTAAACACATACCTATAAAATAAACCCTAAGCTAGCTACAATGTAACTATTAGTTATATTGTAGCTATCTTAGGGTTTATTTTATAGGTATGTGTTTAGTTTTAAATAGGAATAATTTAGGTAATGATAGGAATAGCTTAGGTTTTATTGTTATTTTACAGGCAAGTTTGTATTTATTTTAACTAGGTAGAATAGTTATTAAATAGTTATAAACTATTTAATAACTACCTAGCTAAAATAAATACAAATTTACCTGTAAAATAAAACCTCACCTAAGTTACACTAACACCTATCACTACACTACAATTAAATAAATTAACAAAATGAAATACAATTAAATAAATCAAATACAATTAGCAAAATTACAAAAAAAACCCCACTAAATTACAGAAAATAAAAAACAAATTACAAGATCTTTAAACTAATTACACCTAATCTAATAGCCATATCAAAATAAAAAAGCCCACCCAAAATAAAAAAAATCCTAGCCTAACCTAAACTACCAATAGCCCTTAAAAGGGCCTTTTGCTGGGCATTGCCCCCAAGAAATTAGCTCTTTTACCTGTAAAAAAAAAAACACACAACCCCACCCAACAGTAAAACCCACCACCCACACAACTAACCCCCCAAATAAAACCCTAACTAAAAAAACCTAAGATCACCATTGCCCTGAAAAAAGCATTTGGATGGGCATTGCCCTTAAAAGGGCATTCAGCTCTATTGTGGCTCAAAGCCCTAACCAAAAAAATAAAACCCACCCAATACACACTTAAAAATCCTAACACTAACCCCTGAAGATCCACTTACCGGGAGAAGTGTTCATCCAAGCGGCAAGATGTCCTCAACGAATCTGGCAAAAGTGGTCCTCCAGATGGGAAAAAGTGGTCCTCCAGACAGGCAGAAGTCTTCTTCCAGACGGCATCTTCTATCTTCACCCTTCTGACATGGAGCGGCTCCATCTTCAAGACATCCGGCGCAGAGCATCCTCTTCCAACGCCGACTACCCAACGAATGAAGGTACCTTTAAGTGACGTCTGTCAGGGTTTTTCCCTGTTTTGTTTGCCATGTGCTGCTGACAGCCATTTTACTCACCTCTCTTCCTACTATGGTGCATTGTGGGGGATGCTGCTCATTTCCTGCACTTTCTTTTATGGCCAGACTGGTGTGCATCATCTGTGTGAGACAGGATGCATTCACAGAATTGTGATGTCATCACTTATTATTTAAAGGGCCTCTGTTCAGTATGCTTTGCCTTTGCGTTGTCTCTGACCTGTTTGTGAGAGTTCCTGTGTATTACCTGGCTGCCTGATGTCCTTCCTGGTTCCTGATCCCTGGCTTGTTCCTAACTCTGCTGTTTTCCTTGTTCCTGATTCCGGCTCGTCTGACTATTCGCTTTGGCTCCTGACTTGGCTCGTCTGACTACCAGCTCTGGTTTTGACTCCTGGCTTGTTATTTGACTTGTGGACTTTTTATTATTTTTTGCTATTAATAAAGGTGTGATTATTTTTGCACTTCTCGTCTCAGTCTGATTGCTGGCACCCTGACAACATCATCCAAGATGGTGTCCCTTAGATTCCGATTGGCTGATAGAGTTCTATCAGCCAATCAGAATGAAGGTTGAAAAAATCCTATTGGCTGATGCAATCAGCCAATAGGATTGAGCTTGCATTCTATTGGATGATTGGAACAGCCAATAGAATGCAAGCTCAATCCTATTGGCTGATTGGATCAGCCATTAGGATTGAATTTCAATCCTATTGGCTGATTGCATCAGCCAATAGGATTTTTTCAACCTTAATTCCGATTGGCTGATAGAATTCTATCAGCCAATCAGAATCTAAGGGATGCCATCTTGGATGACGTCACTTAAAGGTACCTTCATTCGTCGGGTAGTCGTCGTTGGAAGAGGATGCTTCGCGCCGGATGTCTTGAAGATGGAGCCGCTCCGCGTCGGAAGGCTGAAGATAGAAGATGCCGTCTGGATGAAGACTTCTGCCCATCTGGAGGACCACTTCTGCCGGCTTCGTTAAGGACATCTTGCCGCTTGGATGAAGACTTCTCCCGGTAAGGGGATCTTTAGGGGTTAGAGTTAGGATTTTTTAAGGGTGTATTGGGTGGGTTTTATTTTTAGGTTAGGGCTTTGGGCCACAATAGAGCTAAATGCACTTTTAAGGGCAATGTCCATCCAAATGCCCTTTTCAGGGCAATGGGGAGCTTAGTTTTTTTTAGTTAGGGTTTTATTTGGGGGGTTGGTTGTGTGGGTGGTGGGTTTTACTGTTGGGGGGGTTGTGTGTATTTTTTTTACTGGTAAAAGAGCTGATTTATTGGGGGAAATGCCACGCAAAAGGCCCTTTTAAGGGCTTTTGGTAGTTTAGGTTAGGCTAGGTTTTTTTTATTTTGGGTGGGCTTTTTTATTTTGATAGGGCTGTTAGATTAGGTGTAATTAGTTTAAAGAACTTGTAATTTGTTTTTTATTTTCTGTAATTTAGTTTTTTTTTGTAATTTAGCTAATTTTATTTGATTTATTTAATTGTATTTCATTTAGGTAATTTATTTAATTGTAGTGTAGTGATAGGTGTTAGTGTAACTTAGGTGAGGTTTTATTTTACAGGTAAATTTGTATTTATTTAAGCTAGGTAGTTAGTAAATAGTTAATAACTATTTAGTAACTATTGTACCTAGTTAAAATAAATACAAACTCGCCTGTAAAATAAAAATAAACACTAAGCTAGATACAATGTAACTATTAGTTATATTGTAGCTAACTTAGGGTTTATTTTATAGGTAACTATTTAGTTTTAAATAGGAATAATTTAGGTAATGATAGGAATTTTATTTAGATTTATTTGAATTATATTTAAGTTAGGGGGGGTTAGGGTTAGGGTTAGACTTAGGTTTAAAGGGTTAATAAATTTAGAATAGTGGCGGTGACATTGGGGATGGCAAATTAGGGGTTAATAAGTATAATGTAGGTGGCGGTGATGTTGGGACAGCAGATTAGGGGTTAACAGGTATAATGTAGGTGGCGGCGATGTCCGGAGCGGCAGATTAGGGGTTAATAAGTATAATGTAGGTGGCGGTGATTTTAGGGGCGGCAGATTAGGGGTTAATAATATTTAACTAGTGTTTGCGAGGCGGGGGTGCGGCGGTTCAGGGGTTGATATGTTAATTATAGTGGCGGCGATGTCCGGAGCGGCACATTAGGATTAATCATTTTATTTTACTGTTTGCGATGCGGGATGGCCTCGATTTAGGGGTTAATAGGTAGTTTATGGGTGTTAATGTACTTTTTAGCACTTTAGTTATGAGTTTTATGAAACAGATTTGTAGTGTAAAACTCAAAACTACTTGAGTTTAAAATGCGTTAGGAATCTTGGCGGTAGAGGGTGCACCTCTCACTTTTTGACCTCCCAGGACAAAATAGTAATACCAGCGCAATGCAAGTCCCATTGAAAAAGCCTTTACAAAATTTACATAAGTTGGTTTGTGTTAAGGTCAAAAAAGTGTGCGCTGCCCCTAAACCTGCAAGACTCGTAATACCAGTGGGCGTAAAAAAGCAGCTTTAGGACCAGTTAACGCTGCTTTTTCACCTAAACTCAAAACTTGTAATCTAGCCGATTGTAAAGCCAATAACAAGAGGCATACATTTTCAGCCTCCAATGATCCACTAGCATCAATCCTGCTTCTAAACCTCAGCCGACCTGTAGGTATGCTTTTCAAGAAATGATACCAAGAAAAAGAAGCAAATTAGATAAAATAAGTCCATTGGAAAGTTGTTTAAAAGTGCATGCTCTATTTGAATCATGAATGAAAAAAATGTTTTATGTCTCTTTAAGAATAGACATTTTCAGTATAGTAAGTATACTAGTAGTTACTGTACCTTTAAAAATATTTTTAGTTTTTTTTCCTTTCAAAAGAGCTTTATTGAACATTACACATGTATATAACATGTTTCCCAAAGTTTTTATGTTTACATAAAGCATGCAAAACATTGACACACAGTGCCTAGTATAACAAGCTACTTTCCTGGTTATCTCAACATGTCTAATCATGGGTGTTTCAATTGGTCTCTGTGAGTCAAAGTCTTTATAGGCGTAGTGCACCTTGTGGTGCCACTCGCTATCTTTAGGGTCAACATATATTGAAGAATATATTGCGAGATTATACAGATTCAACTTAACTTCCTATTACTAACAATTCAAAAATACAACTGAGTATTCGCTCCTTCCCTTTCTTCCTGGGAGCTTCTATTGTTGAACTCGCATTGTGGCTACCCACTTCTCTCTCCACTATTCATCCCGGGCGTGTTGTACATTCGTTCCACTGAGTTAGCATTAATTCATGTGTGCCTAATGTGTCGTTCTGCATGTGGTGATACCTTTCTAGGTTTAATAGAGTGTCGACCTGTCTCTGCCACTCTTCTACTGTAGGGAGTGCTTTAGTTTTCCAATGCCTCGGAATCAACATCTTAGCGCCATTCAACATGACTAACCTTAGTGCCTCACTTGCTTTACTTTTGAGATTTGGTAGTGATAGAAACAGAACTGTTTTTGGGCTATTCTGTAAAGGTTTTCCTGTGGCCATACTAATATGGTCCAAGATCTCTGTCCAAAACTGGTCCAGTCCCGGGCAGTCCCACCAAAGATGTAAAAGAGTGCCCTTGCCCCCACACTCCTCCAACACTTCCCTGAGGCTGTTTTGTATATGCGTTTTAACCTGCTGGGGGTGAGGTACCACCTAGATAAAAATTTGTGACTAGATTCCTGAACCCTGCTTGAGATAGATGGGCATTTTGAAGTTTGAAATGCTGTTAACCAATCTTGTAAGTCTATGTCTGCGTTTATTTCCTTTTCCCATGCTTTAGTGTATGAGGGCAATGTCTGCGTATCCTCTATTAGCAATAATTTGTGTAATAGGGAGATTGCGTGTTCTGTTGCAAATAGTCTCGAACTGGGTCATCCGTTTAGTAACGTTAGGCTTTTGCTTGTGTGTCATTAAGAAGTGACTGAGCTGTGAGTGTGCCAGCCAGTCCATAATAATATCTGTCTCGTTCTCTCTGATCTGATCCAGGGACTTCAATCTGTTCCCCTCGATCAGAGCCAGGAGTGTTCGCTTCTTAAAGGTTGTTCTAAGGCTTATATCTGTCTCTCTGTGTTTCCACGGCATTTCCGGGTTCTGATAAGTAGGTGTCAGGGGGAAAACTGGGATGATATATTTGTAGAAGTGTTTATAAGCTTATCCCAAGTGGTAAAGAAGTCTATGAGCAATGGATGTACAGATGCAGCCACTGGTCTATCCCTCCATGGCAGCCAGAGTATTCCCCCAGCATTTCCTGTACCTAATATGGAGCAGTCCAGCTGCACCCACATTTTATTTGGGTCATTGGTGCACCAGTCTAACAGTTTTTGTAAGGTAATGGCTTGTTTATATACTATTATGCTAGGCAACCCGAGTCCTCCTTTATCTCTAGGTAGGTAGAGTGTGGTCTTTGTGATTCTAGGCTTGATTCCCCCCAAATATACTGTTCTATTCTACTCTGTATTTTATGTAGATAGTTTAATGGTAGGGGAATACTGGTGGTCTGCAATAAATATAAAAGTCTGGGTAATACGTCCATCTTGACCACATTGACCATGATATTGGTTTGCTTTTCCAATTTGACAAGTCTGCCACTAATTTGGTCTCCAGGCTTTTGTAGTTGGCCGTAAACACCTCCTGTTGATCCGGTGATAAGTATATGCCTAGGAATTTCATCTTAGTGTCCTGTTTTTTAAGTTGGCAGTTCTGTAGAATTTGGTGAAATAGGACTGTGTCATATGTGATTTTCAGGATCTCTGATTTTGAGAGGTTTAATTGGAAGTTCGAGACTTTTCCAAAGGATTGGAAAATCTCAAGGGCTATGTACAATGTGGTGTCAGTATTTGTCAAAGTGAGCAGAATATCATCTGCGTATAATGCAAGCTTATAGCTACTGGTGGCAACTAGGATACCCTGTACTTGACTGTCATTCCACATTTTTTGGGCTAATGCCTCTATAGTGATGGCAAAAAGAATGGGGGAAAGAGGACAGCCCTGACTCGTGCCATTTCTAATGGCAAAGCCATCTGAAAGCAATCCATTCACCTTAACTAGCACTGTGGGATTCTGGTAGAGTGTGAAAATCAGGTTTATGAAGGTGCTGCTGAATTTCATTTTGTATAGGGCTTATTTGAGGAATCCCCAATGGGCCCTGTCAAACGCTTTCTCAGCGTCTGTGGAGACCAGGGCCATGGGTAGATTTTGCAATTTGGCATATGATATTAATTGAAATGTTCTTAGGGTGTTGTCCCGGGCCTCTCGACCAGGGACAAATACCACTTGATCTTGGTGTATCAGGCTGGGGAGGAATTTGTTGACCCTAGCGGCTAGAATTTTAAAAAAAAATTTAATGTCCAAATTAAAAAGAGAGATGAGTCTGAAACTCTCTGGCCTGTCTGGGTTCTTTCCTGGTTTAGGGAGTATTGTAATGTGTGCCACCAGCATACTGTCTGTAAATCCCTTTTCCTTTAACAGGGAATTAAATAATGAGGATAGGGGGGCCAACATGTGGTGCAGATATATTTTGTAATATTGCATGCTCAGACCATCTGGACCTGGGCTCTTGCCGTTCGGCATGTTTTTAACTGCTGTCTTAATTTCTTTGTGTGTTATCGGTGAGTCTAGCTGCTCTGTGTCTTCCCGTTTTAGTGTGCATAATTGTACATCGGATAAGAAGCTGTCAAAATCTTCCTGTCTGTGGTCATTTTGGATGTTGTATAATTCCCTATAGTATTGTCTAAAAGTTTCCGCATTTTGTACGCTGTCCCTGTGAGTTTGACCTACCGAGTCTGTCATTGAGTGAACATGTGTATCTAATTGTTTTCTTCTAAATGCCTTAACCAATGAGGAGTATGTTTTGTCATTGGTGTCGAAGTATCGCTGTTTCAGTCTGTATGCTTGTTTCTGGTAATCTCTCACCAGGTGATTATTAAGCTCCTGTTTGGCAGCTGTTAGTTTTTCTAAAGCGTCTGCTGAGTCAGGTTTAATCTTGTGTTCTGATTCCCAATACCTGATTTGGGAAGTTATTGAATTTACAAATTGTCTATTAGTTTTGGTTCCTCTGGCCTTAATTCTTATGAACTCTCCTCACAATACACATTTATGTGCTTCCCAGACTATAGATGGTGAGGTATCTATAGAGTTTTCTTTGAAATAGTGTCCTATGGCTGTGTCAATTTCTAATCTAATCAGCAGATTGTCTAACATGCTTTCGTCTAGCCTCCAAATAAATGGTTTTATGGGTGCACTCAGCCAGTTTATTGTACCAGAGACTGGGGCATGATCTGACCAGGTTGTCGGTAATATGGTGGATTGTCGATCAGTGCTAGCCCTATCTGGTCTAAGATAAAATATTCTATCCTTGTATAAATGTGGTGAGGATGGGAGTAAAATCTTGTGTGTGTGGGTTTTTGGTCCGCCAGGCATCGTGAAGTTTAAGCTGGTCCTGTCTAGTGAGGTGTCATGAATCGGGTCCAGTGGCAAGTTGAGGTCCCCTCCCCATGAGAATTATCCGCTTCGAATGTTCCAGCAGCAGTTGGGTGACTTGTCTAAACACCCGTTGCTGTCCCTAAAATCTTTTTAGTTTTACCAAAAATGCAGGTTACAAAAATTAGATGTATAAATAAAACAACACATTTAAAGGGATAGGGACGTCAAAATTAAACTTGCAGGAATCAGATAGAACATGCAATTTTTTAGACACTTTTAAAATCACTTCTATTTTCAAATGGGCTTTGTTCTCTTCTTATAAATTGTTGAAAATTAATACACACATATCCTACACTAGTGGGAGCTAGATACTGATTGGTTAACTATATATGTTTAGCTAGCTGCCAGTAATGCAATGATGTTCCTTCAGCAAAAGGAAAACAAGAGAATGAGACATATGTGATAATAAAAGTAAATTTGAAAGTTGTTTAAAATTGTATGTTCTATCCAAATCATGAATGACATTTTTTCGGTTTCCTGTCCCTTTAGGATATACAAAGAGGCCTATTTATCGTAGGTCTTGCGGACCTGATCCGACAGTGCAGATCAGGTCCGCAAGACCTCGCTGAATGTGGAGAGCAATACGCTGTCCATATTCAGCATTGCACCAGCAGCTCACAAGAGCTGCTGGTGCAACGCTGCCCCCTGCAGACTCGCGGCCAATCGGCTGCCAACAGGGAGGTGTCAATCAACCCGATCATACTCTATCGGGTTGAATTGTGGAGATTCCTGTCCGCCTCATCAGAGCAGGCGGACAGGGTTATGGAGCAGCGGTCTTTAGACCGCTGCTTCATAACTGCTGTCTGGCGAGCCTGCAGGCTCGCCAGAAACACGGGCGTCAAGCTCCATTCAGAGGTTGATAGATAGGCCCCATAGAATGATAAAACTAAAGCCAATATAGCTAATTACCGCTTCAGATAAAGAAAAATGACAGAAATCTGCACTGTAGCTCAAAACAAATATGTTTGTTGCAAATTCAAATTTTAAATTAATTTCATTTGAAACAGATGCAACAATAAATGTAAATGAACTAAAACAAACAATTTAAATTTAACAAAGCAAACATTTTTCCCATGCACATCTCTAATGGATAGTCTGAGTGCTGTTTGTTAAAGGAAGAGCTGTGATATTAAGCAGAAATGGGGAATAATGTAAAGGCAGACAGGAGAAGGTGTAGCATGTTTAACTAACAGGAGGAAATTAAGAAGATTAGAAATATAAACTTGTTGTCCACTCCTTAGTCTAACTCAGTGTTTTAACTCTGACACACACTTATAAACTACACATTTAAAGGGACAGTCTAGTCAAAATAAATCTCTCATGATTCAGATAGGGCATGCAATTTTAAACAACTTTCCAGTACACTTTTATCATCACATTTGCCTTGTTCTCTTGGTATTCTTAGTTGAAAGCTAAACCTAGGTAGGTTCATATGCTAATTTAAAAGCTCTTGAAGCCCATTTATTTTACACCTAGAGGGCGTTAGGTTATGTGTGCCATATAGATAACGTTATGCTCCAGCCGGTGAAATTACGTATGAGAGGGCACTGATTTGCTAAAAAATCTGTCAAAATAACCGAAAGAAGGGGGCAGTCTGCAGAGGCTTAGATACAAGAAAATCACAGAGGTAAAAAGTACATTAGTATAACAGTTTTGGTTATGCAAAACTAGGGAATGGGTAATAAAGGGATTATCTATCTTTTTAAACAATACAAATTCTGGAGTATACTGTCCATGCTGCAAATTACAAATGCCCTAACAAGCAGTTGTGAGTCATAAATTGTCCTTTTAAACAGTTTACGTATTTTAGCAGTTTAAATAGTACATATTCTTTCGCTTAGCACTTCCTAAATGCTGGCAGCAGTTTACTATCATTGACTCCCATTGACATCAATGCGAACAAATAAACAATAATTTACACCAATTTTACACAGGAAAAATTATTGTTTAACAGCTGCTGAATGTTAGTCATAAATTATTTCTCAGAAAGGAGACAGTAAGGCACAAAGAAAAGGTAAAATTGTGTGAAGAATGTTAAAACAAATATTAAAAATATTGTAGTTTGTACAGTTTCTAACTAAAATTATAATTTACACATGTAAAATTAACACTTTATATTCTGAAACCATCCGGATAAGTATTAAACAATCTGAATACTAGACATGTGCATCAGAGTAAGTATTTGTCGGAATTTGGGCACATTTATCCATTTGTCCACATAGCGAGAAGACAAATGGAAAGGGGACAGAAATCTCAGAGTAACAATATGTTTCATGTTTATTAGTTCCATTTGTTTTATTTGGCAATTTCAGTGCCAGAAAAAGGGGCAAAGAACACAGAAAAGGGGCAAGGAGCTGAGATAGCTTGACAAATCAGCTCATTCATTTGCAGTGATGTACAGGGGGTCTGCCTATTCCTAGGTACAATTTCCTCTGACCAATCCTGACAGAGCATAACTAAATGATTGATGTGATGGCCAGCAAGTTAGGCATTAAATACCAAACAGGCTTGTCCAATGCACTTTTAACCTGGCAAAGGGAGGTGGTAGTCTAAGTGAACATCAGCCATCTTTAATCACTTTCACTATAGCTTCTGAACAGTGTAGTTGTGTGTGCCCCTGTCATCTGCATGTGCAGTTTTTTTTGTTGAAAAAGCCCTTTGTTTGCAGAATCAAGTTTTTTCTTACAGTGCAGTGTAACTGCACATACTGCATTTTTTTCACTCTGGTGACCAGGGATTTATAGTTTTCCTTTACTAGTTAAATAGATGTAGCTTAAAGGTAGACTAAACCCATTTTTTTTCTTTAATGATTAAGATAGAGCAGACAATTTTAAGCAACTTTATAATTCAATCCTATTATCAATCTTTCTTCATTCTCTTGCTATCTTTATTTTAAAAGCACGAATGTAAAGCTTAGGATCAAAACCATTTTTGGTTTAGAACCTGGGTTACACTTGCTTATTGGTAGCTAAATGTAGCAACCAATAAGCAAGCGCTATCCAGGGTGCTGAATCTAAAATGGGCCGTCTCCTAAGCATTCCTGTTTTTAAATAAAGATAGCAAGAGAACGAAGAAAAATTGATAATAGGAGTAATTAGAAAGCAGGTCTACTTTCTTAATGAATTCTTTGTGTGGAGAATATTTTTTTCTCTTACTTGCAGTGGCTGCACATTTATATTGGAGTCGGGGAATTGCTGGAGCTGCCTTTGCTGGGGAAAAAAAGTTTTCATCTAATCCTGTATGTGCAGAATCAGTTTTTTTCTTGTAGTGAGTGCACATTAGTGTATATTTGTATTATATATATATATATATATATATATAAATATATATATATATATATATATATATATATATATATATATATATATATATACTGTATATATATATATATATATATATATATATATACAGTATATATATTATTAGAAATACTATATACATTTTATTATTACCCCTCATCTAATTGGAACAATATTTTTTGTAATTGCAGTAGGGGCATTGTGGGTACCTGGGAGTTTGCTACAGGCTCTCTACAGCACCATAGTAGTTATGTAGTGTACCTTTTCATTTGGGTGTAAAATATATATATATAAAGCTTAGGATCAAAACCATTTTTGGTTTAGAACCTGGGTTACACTTGCTTATTGGTAGCTAAATGTAGCAACCAATAAGCAAGCGCTATCCAGGGTGCTGAATCTAAAATGGGCCGTCTCCTAAGCATTCCTGTTTTTAAATAAAGATAGCAAGAGAACGAAGAAAAATTGATAATAGGAGTATTTAGAAAGCAGGTCTACTTTCTTAATGAATTCTTTGTGTTGAGAATATTTTTTTCTCTTACTTGCAGTGGCTGCACATTTATATTGGAGTCGGGGAATTGCTGGAGCTGCCTTTGCCGGGGAAAAAAAGTTTTCATTTAATCCTGTATGTGCAGAATCAGTTTTTTTCTTGTAGTGAGTGCACATTAGTGTATATTTGTATTATATATATATATATATATATATATATATATATATATATATAAATATATATATATATATATATATATATATACTGTATATATATATATATATATATATATATATATATATATATATATATATATATATATATATATATAGTATATATATTATTAGAAATACTATATACATTTTATTAGTACCCCTCATCTAATTGAAACAATATTTTTTTGTAATTGCAGTAGGGGCATTGTGGGTACCTGGGAGTTTGCTACAGGCTCTCTACAGCACCATAGTAGTTATGTAGTGTACCTTTTCATTTGGGTGTAAAATATATAACAATAATCAATAATAATAATTACTCAGTCGCTGGCTGTATTGCACACAGTGCATATCTGTTACCTAGTTACAGTATACTATCAGTATTACTTATATCTTAGTATGGTGTACCCTTCATCTAATTTAAACCATATTTGTTATTACAGTGGGTGAACCATGGATACCTGGGAGTTTGCTACTGACTCTCTACATCACCATAGTAGTTAAGTAGCAAACCTTTTCATTTGGGTGTAAAATATATAACAATAGTTAATAATAATAATTTCTCAGTGGCTGGCTGTACTTCACACAGTGCATGTTTGTTGCATATACGTTTACTACTATACTATTCGTATAACGTATATCATAGTAAGGTTTACCCCTCATCTACTTAAAACCATATTTGTTATTGCAGTGGGGGCGCCAACCAAGAAAAACCTTGTATTTAATAATATATAATTATGTTATTTTGTCATAAAATTGTTAGTCAGTCACAGTATACTATGTTTCCGGCTGCCGCCACCACCACCACCACCAGTACCATTACTACCAGTGCAGAGTCTGTGTTTGCTTCTACTTGCCTAATGAGAGGAAGTGGGACAAGTACTAGAGGAGCAGCAGCAGTTGTGGCAGCAGTAGCAGCAGGGTCATCTTTAGCATTTGCTGTAGCATACAATCCCATGTCCATCATGAGTACAGATATGCAGGGCTCACCACTACCATGACTAATAGAAGCAGCTGCATCAGTAGCAGTATGGCTCAACTAAGTCCACCCATAAAACAAATGTAGAAAATGAGGGTAACTGAAAGTAAAGACGCTGAATTGAATTGTTCCAAGCCTAGGACAGGGATGGGGTCCAAGGTTACCAAGAGGCCTCTGTGTCAGTTCTTTATACAGTCTACTTCCAAAAACGCCTGCACCAGTGTTTGCCCCGGTGCCACCATCAGTTATACCACTGCCAGTTTCACCACTCTCCTGATTCCCTCCATGTTTTATAGCAGCAGCTGGGTAGATTTATCACAACCTGAAAGGCTGTCTCTGAGCAACCACAGCAGCAGGGCAGATGCTGCAGCAGATGTAAATTATCTCATTGTGCCAAGCAGTCAGGGAGAAGAGGGAAGTAGTGTTCCAGGGTGGGCATAGAGAATTAGCAGTGCCACATCTCAAACCACCAAAAAGAACACCTCAACAGCAGTAGATGGGCAGGCAGAGGCAGCAACTGCTGCACATCACTCAAAGGTGTGGGACTACTTTGTTAGCATTGGAGATGGCCGCTTTGCTAAATGCAAATTGTGTATCAAAGAAGTTAGCTGTGGGAGAGTTTTGGGTCATCTTACCAGCAACAGGATGAACCAACACCTCTGCAGGCACCATAAGGCTGTTATTGTTATTGATAGAAGATGGCAGGGCCAGCAGCAGTAGCAGTAGCAGCAGCAGCAGCAGCAGCAGCAGCAACAGTGCAACAATTTCCTTATCAATGCCACCTACTAGGAGCAGCACTATCAGTAGTAGTCAGGACAGGTCAAACAGTATTGCTGGCAGTCAGCAGAGTCAGGTAGCACCTCAAAATCACAATGATGTGTTCAGCCCACCCTAGAGCAATTTGGGGGTGTTTCACTCTAGGGGGATGTCCGGAAAGCAGAAGAGAAAATTTACCTGTCTGAAGGGGAGCCTTTCAAGCAGTTAAAGGAAGCAGTCGCTTCCCACTACCACCTCCCTTCATGCAGCATTTTCAGCAGTAGCATAGTCCCCTCACTCTAATGTTCTTGCACTGCAGTATTGAAGGAAGAGTTGGTGAAGGCTGTTGGACAGAATTTGCACGTTAACACAGACTTATGGAGTGCTCCTAGTAGTCATCATGCCTTCTTCTCCCTGATGGCACAATTGTGGCAGCCCACGGTATGTGATGAAGATGAGGGTAGTTATACTGCTAGTAGAAGTGCAGTGGCAGGTGGCTCTGGTCAGAAAAGGAGCAGATAGCTAGATCAACATGGGTACCAATAATTTCTCCTACATGCCTAGGTGTTGGATGAGCAGCATGCCACTGACAGTATATTTCAGGCTCTTAGGAGCATGGTGGCACAGTGGGTAGGAGAAAGGGAAGGTACAAAGGTGGAATTGGGCTTTGTAGTCACCGACAGAGCAGCCAATATGGCAAAGGCTCTATGTGAGGGTAAGTTTATTGGTGGGGATTGTTCAGCTCACATCCTCTTCCTGGTGGTAAAGACTGCTATCTCTAAAGGCAACTCTAGGTTATAAACTTGACATAAATAGTGTAGAAGAACTGTGGGCAACTTCCACCACAGTGTTAACCTCTTAAGGACATATGACGGAATTTTTCCGTCATAAAACAATTGAGCAAACTGAAAGCTGTTCCTTACACAGGAACAGGAGAAGCACAGGGCTATCCATACTTTTTGTTCAGATCATTACTTTGGCATCAGGAATCCATTTGGCAGACATTAGTGGACCATGATTAGGCAGTTAGTGGCAGTCCTAAAGCATTTTAGGGAT
Source organism: Bombina bombina (assembly GCF_027579735.1). NCBI lineage: Eukaryota > Metazoa > Chordata > Amphibia > Anura > Bombinatoridae > Bombina > Bombina bombina. The sequence continues at coordinate 821,753,433 of NC_069501.1, forward strand.
GTCAATGATAACTTGAGCCAAAACACTACCAGTCTGGATCATCATACCCTTGTTCACCCACTTATTGAGAAAGATGGATACCTTCCTGGAAAATTGTGAAGTGGTTCCAGGTGGAAGTACTAAGCACTGAGATAGCAACACTTGAAGAAGAAGAAGAAGAAGTTGAAAGGCTGCATGCAGGAACGTCTGAAGATATGCCCTGAACTGATTACTGAATTAAGAGAAAAATAGCTCTACTGTAAGTAAATGTACCCACCAATCACCAAGCGCTATCCAGAGTGCTGAACCAAAAATTGGCTGGCTCCTTAGCTTAGATTCTTTCTTTTTCAAATAAAAATAGCAAGAGAACAAAGAAAAATGGATAATAGGAGTAAATTAAAACGTTGCTTAAAATTGCATGCTCTATCTGAATCCTGGAAGAAAAAAATTCGGTTTAGTGTCCCTTTAAGGAAGCTAATTTTAAGACTTTGAATATTAAGACTGCACTGACACCCATAGATATCTAGGGGTTCTCTAAAGAAAATCTTGTAGAGACAGCTGTGCTAAAGCCGAAGATGCATTAGGAATATTTCAAATTCCTATGCTTTTAATTTAGATGGAAATATTCTTATTTTTAAATATAAATTGCACATACCTATTTACACATATAAACACATAAATACACATATATGCAGATTTATAGACATTTATTGTATAGATATAGATAGAGTTGATTGAAGCACTTTAAAGTAAAGCATGGATTCTTTTTTGCATTTATGATTGTTAATAAAAAAATAGATTAACAAGAAGTCATAGAGAATGTATTGATTGCTTTTCTTACATTATTTGTCAATATACCTTAATTTCATTAATTTAAAAAATGTTTGTGAGCAGTGCATTTATCAAGTTTATGTCCCTATTTCATATTTACTCTGCTTTTATCTTATGATATATATGAATAAAAATGTGTTAATACCAAATCAATAATAGTTTTCATACCAGACCAATAATAATATATTATACAGACCATTTTATCTTATCATATAACTTGCCACAATCTGTGCTATGTTGTTGTTAGGAACATCACATAAAACAGGTGTAATTGTGACTTGACTTTCAAGGCTGCTTCACTGTGGTAAAATATATATGAACCAGTTTGGAGATGTGAAATCAAAATAAATTATGGATCTTCTACCTGAAGAAATGCGTCATGGAAAGGTAAATTACTCTATTCATAATGAGAAATTTCTTAGATGCCATACAATTAATGTTTGAAAGTTTTGATATCTTTCATGTGCAGAAACTACTGGAATCTATTTCAGTTTTTCTTTTGTCTTGAGACTCAACAATAGATGCTTCAAAGGGGAATTTATTTATCATGAAGTTTTGGGTGTTTAACACAGTTTTCAAGAATTTACTTTAGGAGGTGTATGTTCTTCATGTCCATTTACCAGAAGTCCCCACCTCCTTATATCAGAAAGTGGAGTTTATTTTTATTCCTGATGCTTATTAAGCATATATGGCTTTCTCACACTCAATATCTGCCTCTTACAGAAATGGCAGGTGTTCATCTATCTGCCTCAGAATGGTATATAACCTCCCCCTCATATATATATATATATATATATATATATATATATATATATATATATATATATATATATATATATATATATATATATATATATATATATATATATATATATAGAAAAGAGTTCTGTAGCAGGTAACATTTAAAATGGAAAATTTTTTATTCCACAACTATGGTTAAAATACATTGATGGGTCACAATACAAGCAAAGAGCAGCAAGATCCGCTAACATGTTTCGGGTAGGGAGCCATAATCATAGCTTAGGATCTAAACCCCTGTTTAGCTATTTAAAACATTAACAGTGTACTGATTGGTTAAAACAAAAGTGCTGCAATTGGTTGCCATTATCTAGACTTAAAGACTTAAAGAGATACTACCCTAAATCCTTTAACTTTAACTTAGAAACTAGGAAGCGTAGAGATTTATTAATTTAGGTACATATATACATATAATATATACAGTCTGACTATCAAGAAATGGAGACCATACTATACATGCTTATTATTTACATGGTAAATACTGTAGGGGGAATTAGACATAGTTCAGTCAGAGATTGAAAACAACTGAGAGAAAAAGCTAATGTTATTAACGTTCTTTGGTGGCTTATTATGAAATAACTTTTTCTAACAAGATTACACATGCATTTACACATATAATGTGTGAGAAAAGATCATTAGCAAAACAATCTGGCAAGCTAATATATGGAGGTATACAATAGGGAATGAACGTGTGAAAAATTCTAAGAGCAATTAAGCACATAGACAAAATTCATAGAAAAATCTCCCAATACTTTTGATACAATCACGTATCAGGTATACAATTTGGAGTTAACAGGTGAATCTTCGGGGGTTAGTGTTAGGATTTTTTTAAGGGTGTATTGGGTGGGTTTTATTTTTAGGTTAGGGCTTTGGGCAGCAATAGAGCTAAATGCCCTTTTAAGGGTGATGCCCATCCAAATGCCTTTTTCAGGGCAATGGGAGCTTAGGTTTTTTTAGTTAGGCTTTTATTTGGGGGTTGGTTGTGTGGGTGGTGGGTTTTACTGTTGGGGGGGTATTTGCATTTTTTATTTAAGGTAAAAGAGCTGATTTCTGGGACTTCCGGTGGGCGGCCCTTGAAGATGGATGCAAGCTTTTGTAGCTCCAGAGAAAACCTCTTTTAATCTCCTAAATAACATCTTTCTTCCATGCCATCTGCATCTCCCTTGACAGAGAAGCTGTCCAGGAATTACCAGCGGATAGAAGGAATCCATTCTCTTCTTCCCCGGAGGGGAACAGTAATCCACGTGGGATTTGGCACATACTGACTCTATTTAGAGTAATGGAGTTGGAAAAATACATGGCCGCACAGATATTTGAAACTCTGGTGCCGGCATTTGAACGCTTGTTCACTAGCTTTGAGACATTAAAGGGAACTATCCAGGCTCTTACAAGACCCTATTTTCCAAAAGATAACCCTGGGACTATGCGGAACTGCCTCTCCATATTGCATCCGCACAAGGTACCTCCCGTCCAACTACAACCGAACACCATCTCTTCTGACTCAGCAACTCTTTCCCTAGACTCGGCTGTTCTGACTCAGGAGGACATAATCCTTACCTCACTAAAGGGGAAACAAGGCCCCAGGATTATTCATGATACAGCTTCACTACAAGTGACTGTCTGGTCAGCCGTCAATGCATCTTTTCGACCTAAACAGCCTCCACAGCACACCCTCTCCAGCAGCACTAGGGGGCTGGATGGAACACAGCCTGATGCTGGTCTAGCTCAGACATACCTGCCTGCATATGATTCATACGAGGGCGACGCATTTGCATGCATTCCTCAATGCCCGCAGATCTGTCTTCTGGGTCTTTTCAATTGGAGTCTCCGAGGGAGTTATAGAGACCTGCAGGAGAATGATACAGCCTTTCCCTTCTCACATGAAAGACTGCTGTATTATCAGCTTACCCGAAATCGTAGTGGAGTTGGTTAACCAGAAGATGGATCCCTTACCGTCTGAGGATATCCCGTTTGTTGTTTGCGTAAAGTGTTAATCTGACTGTCTAGCTTTTAAGTTTTTCTTTGTTTTTTCTTGTCCCATCTCTTCATATACCTTAAACCGAGGTTCCCTTAGTGACATTATGGACTTTGAAAGAGGTGACGCATTCATCTCATGGTGTATACTTGTAGACACTGGAACATTGCAATGGTTCACTTTTGTTTTAAATTCATAGAAGATTACCTTGTTAATAGCTAATGAAAACATTTCTATGGTAGCGGTTTGTTGATTACCAAGTTATTTATATTGGCAATGTCACATTTCCAATGTTCAGTCTGGGTATCGCTAGTGACCTCACGGCAGAGAATATACCTATAAATACTCAGTGAATATCCTACTTTAAAAGTGAGCAATGCATGCTTATAATTACACCCCACTTACTAGTTTAGTACCTATTGTTGTGTTGAGGCACATGATGTGCTGATTGGATTTCTCACAGCCCTCCATGTAGAAGCTGATGCACCGCAGGCTGCCTAAGCTACAAGCTTCTGTTTAGAGCTGCACCTCACACTTCCTTTCCTGCAACATTATAAGGAGACAGACATATGCCTAGGTTTGCTTTTGATCAAAATCAAATATAGCTCCATAATAGTATGTTTGATGTGTTAAGATAACTGCCTTCTCCAGTCTGACATGCTTTGGCCTGATATACTGCAGTAAGATAATAAGGCTCCAATTACTAGATCAGTGCTTGGTGTGGTGGTGTGTGTCCATATATCAATGTGCGCTAAACCCTAATAATGTGTATAACGTGGGCCAACTTATTGTACTGTTTATTTAGGAACCTAATATAGGGAGCTCTTGCTCTCTTAATATGTTCAGCAACACATGGAAGGAACCATGTCTTAAGACAGTTGTTTGGAAAATCATGTTGAGCTGGTTGGTTTAGTTAAGCTTATTTTGGCAATTTTGCTTTAAGGATTTCTTATTACAACTTTCCGTATACCCTAACCAATGTTCCCTTAACTCTACATTGCTCCCATGGGGTGGTGCTTATGGAGGCAGTGGTATGGCAATGGTGCTTTGAAATACTATATTGAGACTGACATGATAGTTGGTATTTACCCTCCTTTCATTTAAAACCAGTACACAATCCCATAGTAATCTGCCTGCTGTCTCAGGATAATAGAACCTTTATTTAATACAGCATATCCTCCTGACTCCTAAAAATATACATACTATATGGGTCAGCTTGCCGTATACTTTAACTAAGAGCCTTGCACAAGGAGCATCTACTCTCTTAACATTTGCATCAACACAGGGAAGGAATCACACTTTTAAACTGTTCTGGTTATGTGAATTTGTCAATTATATTAAAAATGATAAGTAACTACTAGACTATACTACAGTTATGAATTTCAGCTTTTCCAGAGCTCTTTTTTTTTAAAACTAACCCATATAGATTCCCTCATTTTAAGTAGACTGGACATTCACACTTATCATCCAAATTAATAGCACTTCAATACAATACAATCCAACAGTTAAATCAGATCTGCATCTTTAGTACTACCCCTCTCAGCTATACTTCAGCATCTGTATTGCTTAATTGAATGCTTAGACTAGCTTATCTGATAATACTGAACGACATATATTGATATTTCTCCTTCATATCTAGGGAGGGACTGTACCTCTGAATTCATTGGATCTGTTAAGAATTTAGTGTGTGTTGTTTTTTTTCTTTTTTATTTTATGTATGCTTTGTTTAGTTTAGTTTAATAAAGTTAAAATTAAGAGAATTTGGGTACCAGGCAATGAGAAAACCCAAGTAAATGTGAATAAATAAAGATCTCACCTCTACTGAATGTACCATCTTATATTCCTAAATCATAATACAATCTAACATCTGCCAGGGAAATGTATCTTTTCCCATACATATCTATGCATCAGATCAGTAATGTGCATTATGTTATATTCTAGATAGTCATATCTACTATTCTATCCTATTGTAAATGCATTGAATGTGACACTGTACAATTTTGTACAATTCTGAATTCTCTTTATGTAATTGGTTATATGTTGCATGCCTGAATTCTCTTCAATAAAAAGAATTTGAAAAAAAAAAAAAAAGAGCTGATTTCTTTGGGGCAATGCCCCGCAAAAGGCCCTTTTAAGGGCTATTGATAGTTTATTTTAGGCTAGGGGGTTTTATTATTTTGGGGGGGCTTTTTTATTTTTATAGAGCTCTTAGATTAGGTGTAATTAGTTTAAATATCTTGCAATTTGTTTTTTATTTTCTGTAATTCAGTGGAGTTTTTTGTAATTTAGCTAATTGTATTTAATTTAATTAATTGTATTTACTTTAGGTAAGTTATTTAATTGTAGTGTAGTGTTAGGTGTTAGTGTAACTTAGGTTAGGTCTTATTTTACAGGTACATTTGTATTTATTTTAGCTAGGTAGTTAGTAAATAGTTAATAACTATTTAGTAACTATTCTACCTAGTTAAAATAAATACAAACTTGCCTGTAAACTAACTATTGTAACTATTAGTTATATTGTAGCTAGCTTAGGCTTTATTTTATATGTAAGTATTTAGTTTTAAATAGGAATAATTTAGTTAATGATAGGAATTTTTATTTATATTTATTTAAATTATATTTAAGTTAGGGGGTGTTGGGTTAGGGTTAGACTTAGGTTTAGGGGTTAATACATTTAGAATAGTGGCGGTAATGTTGGGGGCGGCAGATTAGGGGTTAATAAATGTAGGTAGGTTGCTGCGATGTTAGGGGCAGCAGATTAGGGGTTAATAAATATAATGTAGGTGTCGGTGATGTTGGGGCAGCAGATTAGGGGTAAATAAATATAAGGTAGGTGGCGGCGATGTCCGGAGCGGCAGATTAGGGGTTAATAAATATAATGTAGGTGTAGGTGATGTCGGGGGCAGCAGATTAGGGGTTAATAAGTGTAAGATTAGTGGTGTTTAGACTCGGGGTTCATGTTAGGGTGTTAGGTGTAGAAAAATACAACATGATTAAGGTCAGTTGATGACCGAAACGTCGTTGCTTTTCTGTATGTTTCATCATTAAAAGCAGTTAAAAGTTCATAAAGTGTGGTGCTGCTGCTCTTTTCTACAATTTGTCTAGGGTGTTAGGTGTAAACATAAAATGTATTTCCCCATAGGAATCAATGGGGCTGCGTTACTGAGATTAACGCTGCTTTTTTGCAGGTGTTAGACATTTTCTCAGCCAGCTCTTCCCATTGATGTCTATGGGGAAATCATGCACAAGCACGTAAAACCAGCTCACCGGTGACTTAAGCAGCGCTGGTATTGGAGTGCGGTATGGAGCTCAATTTAGCTCTACGCTCACTTCTTGCCTTTTAACGCCGGGTTTGTAAAAACCCGTAATACCAGCGCTGCAGGTAAGTGAGCGGTGAGAAAAAACTGCACGTTAGCACCGCACCCCTCATAACGCAAGACTCGTAATCTAGCCGAAATAGATTAAATTAGAACATTTCTCAAAGGGCTTCAACTCCAATGGTTTATGAGGTCATATTCTGAGTTGAGCCCATTGGGAACCCTGATCTGAAGTTTAAATATCCAGTACATCTCTCTCTTTATCAAGAGTTTGTTGCAAACACCCCCTCTTGGGGGACACATGACCCTTTCATGGGCTTGCCACCTTAGGCTTGCAGTGCTCTTATGATGGTGCCTAGCGAAATGCTGCAATAGGGGGGTAGTAGCTTCCCCTATCTTAATGGTGGACAAATGGTTCCTAATACGAACCTTGATTTCAGTTGTCGTTAATCCTACTTATTGCAGATGACATTGTATGCATGTTAGGACATAAATTACATAAGTAGATGTGCATTTTTTTTTAAACAAAATTTTTTATTGAGGTTTTTTTGTACAGCGACACAATAAGTATATACATTATTGTCAAGCTGAGACAGTACAGTAATTAGACAATGAAGTAATGAAATAATGCCTCACTTTAACAATAGTAATGACTGGTAGGCTAAGTGTATAATCTAGAATATATCTGTAAGATCAAACAACCAGGAAAAGAGGAGGAGGCATATATCAGTGGAACCTCATTTTCTATATGATATGGTATAGAATGTAATAGTATATGGGAAGTTGGGGGGGGGATCAGCAGGCAAGAGCTGCTTTAAATTGAGGAGGAGGGGGCGGGCGTTCTAAATGTTGATTTAGGGACCTAAGGAGCTAATATTGAACTCACAATTGAATGGATTCTAGATTTCAAGTGGTTATACACTATTCACAGTAATGTAATATAAAGATATCAGAATTTAACCATATATGCGGTCACATCTGTGCCAAGAGATAGTGTGGAATCCAGAGCCCTGACGTATAGAGAATCAATGACATAGTGAAGTGGCATCCTGATTTGCTGTTAGGACCTATACTGGGGATATCTATAGAGAAAATAGTGTTGGGACCTCCCTCTATACCTCCACCCAGTGCTAATAAACCAAATAGTATTATCTTGTCCACATTAGTTAAACATTGCCGGAATAGATTACCAACATGTAGCATTGCATAGAGATAATACCAAAACAATTGACCACTCAGTTGGGCTACTTGCGTTAGGTAGTAGATGTGCATTTTAAGCAGCTGTTTATTGAAAAAACTTCCCCAGAGACTTCCGACCTGAAATTATCTGAGACTGTGATAAATTCACATACTCAGTATTTTTGCGTGCATTTGTAAAGCCCTTTATGGGTTAACCATGAGCTAATGGGTTTTTTTCACGTCAGGTAGGGATGAGGGAGATAAAACATTATCTAGGTCTTGGTTCTTCTATGTGAACAACAAAACACGCTTTCTACACAGTTAACTAACTTATCATCTGCTTTTAAAATTCCATTATAAGTGTTGACCAATTAAACCACAGAATATTGGGGAGATGCAGTCCCCCGCACTCTAGATCCATCACTAAATAGAGTGACTTCAGAAGAGCAACCATCTTAAATAGATGGATTCTTTGAGAAAGTGATAGTGGAAGTTTTGCCCAACCACATAGTAAACTTTAAATGTGTTTGATAATTTTCCCAATATTTATTTTATATAAACGATGAGGGTTAGGGGCCTATCTATCAAGCTCCAAATGGAGCTTGATGCCCCCTGTTTCTGGTGAGCCTGCAGGCTCACCAGAAACAGCAGTTATGAAGCAGCGGTCACAAAGACCGCTGCTCCATAACCTGTCCGCCTGCTCTGAGCAGGTAGACAGACATCGCCGGAAATCAACCTGATCGAGTACGATCAGGTTGATTGACACCCCCCTGCTGGCAGTCGATTGGCCGCAAGTCTGCAGGGGGCGGCGTTGCACCAGCAGCTCTTGTGAGCTGCTGGTGCAATGCTGAATACGGAGAGCGTATTGCTTTCCGTATTCAGCGAGGTCTGGCAGACCTGATCCACACTGTCGGATCAGGTCCACCAGACCTTGTTAAATATAGGCCCTAGTGTATATTTGTTTACCCATTTACTTCAAAGAGCCATCTGTGATCTTAAGATTAGTTCCCCCAAAGAGGTATTGTTGGAATTGTGCAGTCAGATCAATTCATAATTGTCAATATTGATCTTATACCCAGAAAAGGCTCCAAAACCTTTAATGACCTCAAGCAATTTGGATATATTAGTAGCAAGGTTTACTACAAAAAGCAAAAAATCATTGGCATATAAGGTCCAAGGTCCAGTTCTTCACAATGCTGTCTAATATAGCAGGCTAGTAGCTATAGCGAAATTGAACAATAATGGTGAAAATGTACACCCTTGCCTAGTCCCTCTCTCAAGTTCAAATGAAGGAAATAGATTACTATTGATAATAATAATAATAGAAGCTGGGGGCATGTATATAGTCTGAATAACAGATTTAAAAAAATACTTATAATCCCAAATCTTTTCAAGGATGTAAAAAAGGTGATCCCACTCCACTCTAACAATTGCCTTCTCAGCGTCAAGTGCTAAAAGGCAGACATCCTGTAACCCAAGATAAACCTTCATCTACACCTCATGCCAATATTGAAATATGATTGATAAAATCTTCCTGATATTAACAACTGAGGAATGATGTTGAACAAAACCTGCTTTGTACTAAAAGATGCAGGACACCCAATAATCTGTCAAAACGTTTGTAGGCAATTTATAGTCGCTATTAAGCAACACGCTAGGCATATGTGAAGAGGTAAGAGTAGGATCATGTTTGTTGGGAATTTTTACTTTCAAGTTATTGTTTAGGACTCATTAGGATAAAATTCCTCTTTTTGCTCTGTTTACAAAATAAAACATTTATTGAAATAGTCATCTATATAAAGAATCAAGAATGAATAAAAAATTATTTATTAATGTTACAAAAGCAAAAAACAAACAAAAAAAAAAATAGAATTCCCACTGCACTAATTATTGACTCTATACTATAAAGGTTTGCTCCCAAGCACCACTTTATCCACGTACATGATTCTTGCATCTTCTCCATCACAAGCTGCAATCAGAGCAATACCTTTCAAATAGCCCCAAATGAATCCATCCATTGCTTAATAACACTGGGGAATCGTATGCACTTAAGGATCCTTTAATCCAACCTTAATCATGGTTCCAGCAATAATAAGCTATTTCTTCTTTGTTTTTTTAAGTCTAAGGTGCTCCTATTAACTCCCAAAATTGATTTTGTCAGAACCACAGTTCACTGCATTCCTTGTCTTCCTGTTAAGGTCCTTCACAACAGTCTTTTTCATTTTGTAATTTCATCATATAAAAAAGTAATCAAATACCTTGTAAAAATTCCATATTTTTAAATACTGTAAGTACCACATAATGGTTGGATGCGAACAAATGTGAGGATTAAGCCTTTCTGATTGGTAATGGTATATACCAACAATTTTCTGCACCTAATATATTACATCACAAATTTTGAAATTTGCTATTTATTCATACTATAATATATGAAACATACAGAACAGAAATCTATAGTGTTGCAGAAAGCAAAATTAAATCTTCAAAAATGGAAGCAGAAAGTGACTCACACAGAAATGAACAAAATATAACATAAACTTAAAGTGAAGGTCCATTTTGATGAATTAGTGCCTGGTTTTTAATAAACCTATTAAAAACAAGGGCACTTTAATTCATCAAAATTGACATTTCACTGTTTTCTTCAAAAACGTACCTTTTAATCCGGAATTCCGCTCCATCGATTCCCCCGGCTGTTGGAAGCCTCTGCAGACGTCAGAAATGACGAATCAGGCTTCCTCCAATCACAGCTTCCCCCCGGGTATTCTTGGCCTGATGCAACGCTGTGATTGGAGGAAGCCGGATTTGTCATTTTGGACCCGCGAAGACGGCTTGCGACGGGCGGAGGAAGTGCTGAAGCGGCTGCCAGAATTAAAAGGTATGTTTTTGAAGAAAACAGTGAAATGTCAATTTTTTAGGTTTATTAAAAACCGGGCACTAATGAATCAAAATGGACCTTCACTTTAAAGGGACAGTATACTGTTTTTCCCTTAATGTGTTTCCAATAACTTTTTTTTACCAACTGCATAGTATAAAATGTATGTGAATTTGCCTTTTAAGGTTTATTGGTCTATATGAAATAGCTGATTTTGTGTTTTGAAGCCACAACCTAATACAATGGGTTGAGCTTGTAGGTATAATCAAATCTCATTACTTTATCACATTGTGTACATATTACATGCTTCTTTATCTTATACACAATGGAAAATTAACATTTTATCATCTTATTTTTTCTATACCCCACTAGGAGTGTAATTTCTTCTGCTGGTTGTGTTTACACAGCTTATCTATAGCTTGGACCTAAGACCAGACACTTTCAGAATAGGCGGGGATACCACAGACTAAATCAACTATTTCAAGTGCCAATATAAGGGTAAAGGAAATACTTGTAAACAATTTAATACACTCCAGCAGGTAAAGTGGATCATTGGGAACAAATTAAAGGGGAGACACTTTTGAGTAAACTGATCCTTTAAAATGAACCTTCTGAAAGGTTTGAAAAGGTTCCTTCTCTATGTCATATACTTTGCTTTGTTTCTAAATGATATAACTGGCACTATCAAAGAATAGTAGACTGACATGTTTGATTCCACAAGAAGCAAAAACTATTTTTGAAACTTTTTTTACAAAATGCCATTGTAGTAGGATTCTGATTCATCTAGATATTAAAAAGAAATTAAATCTAATTTTTTCTTTCATGGTTCAGATAGAGAATACAGAAAGCTGTTTTGGAGGGATCAGGGGGTCAGGTGGGAGGGTAATCCCTACACTAAAGCTAAAAGTAACCTGATTAACCCCTGCATGGCCGGGAATAATAAAAGTGTGGTGCTCATCTCCAATTAGCAGCATTTTTATTACCAAAAAGTAATGGCAAAGCCAAGTATGTCTGCTATTTCTGAACAAAGGGGATTTGTGCCATGATTGCACATGTGGTATGTAAATAATTTCAGTGAGACAACCAAATGAAAAAGTTAAAAAAAAATTATATGATCGCATTTGGGGGGTGAAATGGTGGCATGAAGCATACCAAAATGGGCCTAGATCAATACCTTGGGTTGTCTACTTAAAAAAGATATAGTTTTGACAGGTAAATAAAAAAAAAAAACATATTATTTTTGTTTAAATTGAGTATTAACAAAAATGCTAAACATCTCCGGTATTTTGGGCAAGTTCTTCTCTTAAAGTCTCGGTAGTGAAGGAGTTAAAACATTTTGTATATGTAACTGGTGTATGTTATGGGCATGCACAATATTGTTTGGATCGAAATGGTTAGAATTAGTTCAATGTATTTCTCCTGAATTCTTACTCTTATAGGTACAACATGTATAGTGACTAAAAATAAAATGGGAGATACTTATGCTATTATCCTCATCAAGCAGCATTGAAACAAGAACATTTCTTTGCTATTAGCATAATGTGGAAAAAATTCTCTCCTTTAACTGACCATTAGCAAATCTGAAGAAAACTTAAATATATTGCTTTCATTATTAGAGGCAGATTAAAATACATGATAAATAAAATAAAATTAAAATAAAAAGTTTAACAGCAGTGTCATATTTGAAAAAAAATATCAGACGCATTTGAGTTATCACAATATTAGTATCAATAGAGATATGCACATATATTAGTACAATAGAACAATGAATATAAAGGTACATGTCTATAATTTAAAAAAAAAAGTAAAAAGGACTCGATGAGAATGATAATTGTTTGTTTTTTGTCCTTGCAGAAGAGTAGTGTAGAAAAACCCCTATGTTACCAAACAATATAAACAGGAATTCAAGCACAAATATATTGTAAAGTTAATAATGAACTGTCCAGATGTTGAAGGACAGGTATTCCATGCAACAATATAGCTATAGTCATCCTTGCATTTTGTATTCTACTAATGTGGAGTCTGACAATGATTATTATTCTGTATTTAGGGAGCATCACATATCCTATAACACCTGAAAAGAGAAGAAATAATGAGTACAACTACTCATGTTAATAGAAACTAATATAGAGTAAAGAGAAGTAGATATAAATGTAAAAAGTAAAGAAAAAAGACCAGGACCTATGAGACATTCAACACTGGATTTGTAAACATATTTTGATGCAATCTTTGTGCTATGGTCATTTAGGAAGGAATGTAAATTAGCTGCTACACTGACCAAGTAATCACTGTGTAGATCAGTTAAAGCAAGATGTTAAAATGTCCAAATAAAAGAGATTAGATGCATTAGTAGGAGGTTGTTATAATGTGGGCTTCAGGGGCAATAAGCAAAGTGAATCTGAGGATCAGCATTTTTGTTGTAAGTCATGAAACCAAGATCTGACTCTGCAGTTCTAAAAGAAAAGACTGCTATGCAATGCATTATTGAAAGTGAAGGCATAGCAACAACACTGCTGCCATCAATAGAGGTGGGTTATCTATCACACCCGTCAAATAGGTGGGTTATCTATAACACCCGTCGCTCAAAAGTTCTAAAAAGTTGAGTGCAGTAGCTCTTAAGTAATCAAGTAAGTTTTTTCTATCTATGGTCTCAAGCTTGCTCATCACTAATAAACACTCCTAAAACCAGTTGTGCAACTGCTTTTATTTGTTATGCTACTGCTTTTAGGTAGACAATACATCTGGTGAGCCTATCAGCCGAGGCAGTCACATGACTCAGCTGCTCATCTGCTGCTGCTGATTGGTTTACCAGCCATTTCTGATCTTGACCAGCAGTTCTTTGTGGTTTACCAGTAGTACTTTAATGGGCCAGTCCACATTAGCCTATTGACACCTGCGAATGAAAAAAGAATTTTAAAGATTTAACCCCCCCCCCCCAACCCATACTTACCTTACGTTCTTCACCAGCCTTTTCTGCTCTTTTGGTTTCTTCAACTGCGTGTCATGGTCATGTCGTCTAACTACAGTGCAATCGGTCATCCCGCTAAACTACATGTAGTACGCTCCTGTGCTGGGTAAAGCAGCCAACAGCTTTAGCGAGCTATATGTAGTTCAGTGTCACAACCTGGTGCACTGTGATTTGACAGCACACCTGTGAGATGCTGTTGAAGAAACCTGAAGAGCAGTAGAGGGTGACGAGGAAGGTAAATCAAGTACGTGTTTGGGGGGTTAAATCTTTAAAAAACTTTTTTCTTTTGCAGGTGTATTTTAGCAGTATCTATCATAACCGTTAACTTCTCACCATATACAATGAGCTCCTCTGTAGAGGATACTGTCATCAAAAAAACACCTTGAAAACATTACAAAACAAATAATAATTTGAAAAATATACTATAAAACAGTCCAACCCGACATATACTCAAAAGTGAACTAGTATGTTTAACTACTCCAGTACCCCTCCACTTTATTTAAAGCTATACAGGGGACTCTTAAAATAGACCCTTTTTGATAAGTAACACATTTTACTCTCAAAAGGGTATTATCAATATTTTTATTAAGGTGGTAATGCAAAGACTTGCTTGTAATAATTAGGGTGGTCTTTGGAACTTTTTCTGAGACCTTCATAAAGTTTTTATAAGATTTTTATTAGAATTATTGTGAGACATCCAATATGTTTTAAAATAGTCTGTCATTGATAAATAACTGAATTAATAATCTCTTGTTGAAGTAACTGGAGAAAAAACGTCAATATGTTTCACCTTCAAATGGGCTTTATCAGGATTTTGAAGTCCTGATATTGTCACAATAGGTGTGTGTGTGTAACCTTAAGAGGAGGAGGACTTACCTCTATGTGATTATAAGTAGCAGACAACCCCTCTCTTCCTTGCTTGATATTGAAGCAAGCTCAGTAGTTCATAGGTGCTTCAAAGCTCTCCTGAACTGCTCTTAATTCTGTTTGTTTACCAGACTGACTTTCTACAAGGAATCTTCAGTCATCTCTGTTGCCTTCTGATCGTCACTTCTGGGAACAAAGTTTCTATTCCACACAATGCCTCCTGAGCGTCTTCACACTTGCAGTGACGTCATCATCCTACTTCACACGGGACTCCGTTCGGCTGCATACAGGTCAGACATGCTCATGTAACAGTTGTAAATACTAGAGCTTGGTAAGGTAATGTTTATTCCTTATAGCACCTCTCTCCTAACCGCTACCTTATATTGTTGTTGATTCACTATCTAGAAGTTACGTACCTTTCTGTATACATTAATGTAACGGGAATGACTGGTCTCTTTTTGTCATACCTCTTTGCGCTCCTTATAAGCATATTCATTTTAGAAACTAGAATCTCAGCATTTCAAAGTTGCTGGTATATAAATTACCATACTCTAATTCCTATGTTGTTCCAGGAATGTTGTTTGCCAGCTATATTATATTATTGATATCTTTAAAGTGACACTGTCCCACAGTATAAAATTTAGCAATATTTATTGAAACACTTAGTTTACAATCTGCAGTTGTGGTTTGTGATCTTTTATACTTTAGTTACAGAAGTGACTATCACAGAATATCAATCCATAAAAAACATACACCATGGACCCAGCAGAAGTTGTTACTCATCTATAAACAGTAAAAACTTGAAAGAAAAAGTTTGGCAAGCATCTAGCCGTTTAAAGTGAAAAAAGTGTATACTTTATTCGGTGACGAGCTTAAAAAAAGATAAAATGATACTCTCAGCTGGTATGAACGTCTTACGCGTTTTGGCAATTTACAGCCTTACTCATAGACATGTTAGCTACACACCAGCCAGAGCATACATATCTGTAAGCTAATTAGCTAATCAAAACCTGCTGAGTAATTTTCTTAACGATACCGCAACTTAAATAGTGACTATATCCACATGAGAGAAAGTACCATTGCCCCTATTGTTAAACTTGAGCATTTAATTCAATTGTACACAGTATCTAAGATATTAGTACAACAATTCATACAAAGCTAAGGGCAATCTTCCTGCGCAAAACAGACTTATAATAAATTAAACATTCTGAAAAATATATAAATGTTACATAGCAAAGAGAGAGAAAACAAGTATATACAGTTGTGATAAGAAAATATTTACATCTTAATATTGTTTAGCCAAAACTCATAGAGGCTACAAAATAATAGGGTAAGGGGGGGGGACCTAAGCACAAGAACTTATACTTTATAACCAAGGAGAAATATGGACTCCTAGGGGATGTATATTCCATTATATATGGCAAATATAGTGGCATGTTTTTGTTACCCTTAAATAATCATATGGGCTACTTCTAAGCAGTCAAGTGTAGATAACATGGGGGCCAAAATTATTGTCTATGCCAAAAGTTGATGATATCACCCAAGGTCCCCTTGTTTTTAACTGAAAGATCCAAAATGCCTCCCTTTATAACAACCTACTAGCCCTACTATCCCATCCTCTCAATGAAGGTCTAATCCATTTGATGACCTGCCATTTGAAACTGTTAACATTTTGGTTGTGTGCCTGAATAAAGTGCCATGCCAGATCAGAGCAATCATTATTATGCTCAATATTTTTGAGATGCTCTCTCACACGTGATCTTGCTTCCCTTGTAGAGCACCCAACATATTGTTTCTCACAAAGGGTGCACTCTATCAGGTACACAACATGTGTAGTTCTACAATTGGTGAGATCCAATAGATTGTATACCCTCTGCGTTGTTTTTGATTGAAAAGTATGTGTAGTTTTAGTATGGCTACATGCTATGCATTTGCTATAATGACACTTATAGTGACCTTTGGTATTTAGCCAGTTATTGTTACTTCTCAACTCTGTCTTTAACATACTTGGAGAGAGAGTATTGCCCAGCGTGCACTCTCTTTTTGCAACATATTTGCAACCATTGGAAACATACACCTAGATTACGAGTTTTGCGTTAATAGGGATGCGGTGCTAACGAGCAGTTTTCCCTCACCGCTCACTTGCAGACATCGCTGGTATTACGTTAACCACAAAAAAGTGAGTGAAGAGCAAAATTTAGCTCCTCATCTCACCTCAATACCAGCACTGCTTACGGTAGCAGTGAGCAGATAAAATGTGCTCGTGCATGATTTCCCAATAGAAATCAATGTAGGAGAGCAGGCTGAAAAAAAAACCTAACACCTGCAAAAAAGCAGCGTTCAGCTTCTAACGCAGCCCCACTGATTCCTATGGGGAAAATACATTTATGTCTACACCTAACACCCTAACATGAACCCAGAGTCTAAACACCCCTAATCTTACACTTATTAACCCCTAATCTGATGCCCCCGACATCACCAACACCTACATTATATTATTAACCCCAATCTGCTGCTCCGGACACCGCCGCCACCTACATTATACTTATGAACCCCTAATTTGATGCCCCCAACATCGCCGAACCCTACGTTATATTTATTAACCCCTAATCTGCCGCCCCCAATGTCACCGCAACCTAACTACATTTATTAACCCCTAATCTTCCGCCCCCAACGTCGCCGCCACTATAATAAAGTTATTAAC
This sequence comes from Bombina bombina, assembly GCF_027579735.1. NCBI lineage: Eukaryota > Metazoa > Chordata > Amphibia > Anura > Bombinatoridae > Bombina > Bombina bombina. The sequence goes on from NC_069501.1 coordinate 821,770,923, forward strand.
CCCTAAACCTAAGTCTAACCCTAAACCTAACCCGCCCTAACTGAAATATAATTTTAATAAATCTAAATAAAATTACTACAATTACCTAAATAATTCCAATTTAAAACTAAATACTTACCTGTAAAATAAACCCTAAGATAGCTACAACTAATAGTTACATTGTATCTAAAGATGGCATCCCTTCAATTCCGATTGGCTGATAGAATTCTATCAGCCAATCGGAATTAAGGTAGAAAAAATCCTATTGGCTGATGCAATCAGCCAATAGGATTGAAGTTCCATCCTATTGGCTGATCCAATCAGCCAATAGGATTCAGCTGGCATTCTATTGGCTTATTGGATCAGCCAATAGAATGCAAGCTCAGTCCTATTGGTTGATTGGATAAGCCAATAGGATTTTTTCTACCTTAATTTTGATTGGCTGATAGAATTCTATCAGCCAATTGGAATTGAAGGGATGTCATCTTGGATGACGTCATTTAAAGGAACCTTCATTCAGTCGTCGGATGTCGTTAGATGAGGATGCTCCGTGTTGGATGTCTTGAAGATGGAGCCGCTCCGCGCAGGATGGATGAAGATAGAAGATGCCGCCTGGATGAAGACTTCTGTCCATCTGGAGGACCACTTCTGCCGGCTTCGTGGAGGACTTCGGCCCGGTTGGGTGAAGACTTCTCAAGGTAGGGTGATCTTCAAGGGGTTAGTGTTAGGTTTTTTTAAGGTGGGATTGGGTGGGTTTTAGAGTAGGGTTGGTTGTGTGGGTGGTGGGTTTTAATGTTGGGGGTATTTGTTCTTTTTTTTACAGGTAAAAGAGCTGATTACTTTGGGGCAATGCCCAGCAAAAGGCCCTTTTAAGGGCTCTTTGTAATTTAGTGTAGGGTAGGGCTTTTTTTATTTTATGGGGGCTTTTTTATTTTGTTTGGGGGATTAGATTAGGTGTAATTTGTTTAAAAATCTTGTAATTTGTTTATTATTTTCTGTAATTTAGTGATTGTTTTTTTTGTACTTTACATAATTTTATTTAATTGTATTTAATTGTATTTAATTTAGGGAATTAATTTAATTATAGTGTAGTGTTAGGTGTAATTGTAACTTAGGTTAGGTTTTATTTTACAGGTAAATTTGTATTTATTTTAGCTAGGTAGTTAGTAAATAGTTATTAACTATTTAGTAACTATTCTACCTAGTTAAAATAAATACAAACTTGCCTGTAAAATAAAAATAAACCCATTAATGTGAGACTTCTGATTTTCATTGCCCCTGCACTGTCCGTGTATTTAGCAGAATACCCTGTATATAGCCCTAGAAAAGTTAGTTTGCAAGCTTATGTTTTGTTTTTTTTTTAACTTGTTTTATGGTCGTTACCTTTATTCATTTTAATGACTACATATAATGACCATTTTCTTGATATGCTTAGCGGGAACACATAGATTGAGGTTTCATGTTAGCGGAAGCCACCTCTTCAATAATAGAAACCAGCTAGACGTGCTACCACAGTTCTTGTTATAAATACAAATACACATTATAAAGCAGTAGTTCATTACAAGAACTCTAAGAAAGAAAAAATAAAAATAAAATGGAAGTTTAACATTTGGGATCCAAGAGTGGTCTCTTCCAGTCAAAGGGTACCTCCTGTAGCTCTGCACTTTCTATATTAACAAGAGGTCCATGAGCGGCCTCAATTAACAACTAGGAGGTATATTGTTATGTTAGGCAAGCATTATACCTATACCCCCATGATTTGTCATTATTATATACTGTATACTATAATTTCCTATTGCTTGTATGTTTTTCACCAGTTACTCTATATGTTTTTTGTTTTGATGACATGACATGCATGTAAGCCTTTAATTGAACTTCAATAAAAAAAAATAAATAAAAAAAAAATAAACCCTAAGATAGATACAATGTAACTATTAGTTATATAATAGCTAGTTTAGGGTTTATTTTACAGGTAAGTATTTAGTTTTAAATAGGAATAATTTAGTTAATTATAGTAATTTTATTTAGATTTCTTTTATTTATATTTAAGTTAGGTTTAGGGTTAGACTTAGGTTTAAGGGTTAATAACTTTAATATAGTGGCAGCGACGTTGGAGGTGGCAGATTAGGGGTTAATAAATGTAGTTAGGTGCCATTGATGTTAGGGCCGGCATCTTAGGGGTTAATAATATTTAACTAATGTTTGTGAGGCGGGAGTGCGGCGGTTTAGGGATTAATATGTTTATCATAGTGGTGGCGACGTTGGGGGCAGCAGATTAGGGGTTGATAAATATAATGTAGGTGTCGGCGATGTTGGGGGCAGCAGATTAGGGGTTCATAAGTATAATGTAGGTGGCGGCAGTGTCCGAAGCGGCAGATTAGGGGTTAATAATATAATGCAGGTGTCGGCGATGTCGGGGGTGGCAGATTAGGGGTTAATACGTGTAAGATTAGGGGTGTTTAGACTCAGGGTTCATGTTAGGGTGTTAGGTGTAGACATAAAATGTGTTTCCCCATAGGAATCAATGGAGCTGCGTTACTGAGTTTTACTCTGCTTTTTTGCAGGTGTTAGACTTTTTTTCAGCCAGCTCTCCCCATTGATTTCTATGGGGAAATCGTGCACGAGCACTTTACACCAGCTCACCGATAACGTAAGCAGCGCTGGTATTGGATTGCGGTAAGGAGCAAAATTTTGCTCAACCCTCACTTCTTGTCTGGGTTGTCAAAACCCGTAATACCAGCGCTGTCTGTAAGTGAGCGGTGAGCATAAACTGCTCGTTAGCCCCGCACAGCCTCTAACGCAAAACTCGTAATCTAGGTGTTAGTTTACAATCTGCAGTTGTGGTTTGTGATCTTTTATACTTTAGATACAGAGGTGACTATCACAGCTATGAAGGCTAAAAGCTGGTGACTTGCTTTTATTAATTACAGTTGGTAAAATGAAAGCTTGCTTTTAATAATTACAGGTGGTAATATGGTGGTAATACGATGGCTTGCTTTTAATAATTACAGGAGTTAATACGAAGGATTGCTTTTAATAATTACAGGTGATAATACAAGGATTGGTTTTAATAATTACAGTTGGTAATACGAAGGATTGCTTTTATTAATTACAGGTGGCAATACGAAGGCTTGCTTTTAATAATTACAGGTGATAATACGAAGGATTGCTTTTAATAATTACAGGAGTTAATACAAAGGCTTGTTTTTAATAATTACAGGTGATAATATGAAGGATTGCTTTTAATAATTACAGTTGGTAATACGAAGCATTGCTTTTAATAATTACAGGTGAAAATACGAAGGCTTGCTATTAATAATTACTGGTGGTAATACAAAAGCTTGCTTTTATTAATTACAGGTGATAATATAAAGGCTTGCTTTTAATAATTACAAGGGGTAATACGAAGGCTTGCTTTTAATAATTACAAAGGGTAATACGAAGACTTGCTTTTAATAATTACAGGTGATAATATGAAGACTTGTTTTTAATAATTACAGATGGTAATACGAAGGCTTGCTTTTAATAATTACTGGTGGGCATACGAAGGCTTGCTTTTAATAATTACAGGTGGTAATATGAAGGCTTGTTTTAATAATTACAGGTGGTATAACGAAGGCTTGTTTTTAATAATTACAGGGGGTAATACTAAGGTTTACTTTTAATAATTACAGGGGGTAATAGGAAGGCTTGATTTTAAAAAATTATAGGGGGTAAAACTAAGGTTTGCTTTTAATAATTACAGGTGGCAATATGAAGACTTGTTTTTAATAATGATAGGTTGTAATACTAAGAGGGTGATTTATCAAGCTGAGGGGGACAGGGGCAAACATACGTGCTCCTGTCCGCCTCAGCTCACCTCTGATGGACTGAATTCCCATGGCGGAATTCAACATTGCACATGAGCACTATTTTGCGTTCACGTGCAATCCCGCCCCCTGCCCGCACACCATCAATCACGTGCAGGCAGGAGCTGTTAATCTCCCTGGTCGAACTAAACAACAGAGATTGAATTTTGCCACTTTAGAGGTGGGGAAAGATTAGGGAAGCAGAGGTCTGATGACCGCTGCTTGTTAAATATGGCGTACGGGTTCTCTTGTGAGAACCTGCAGCCGTAGTGGGTCTAAAGTCTTGCAAAGCCTTTGATAAATCGACCCCTAAGGCTTGCTTTTAATAATTACAGATAACAATACGAAGGCTTGCTTTTAATAATTACAGCTAACAATACGAAGGCTTGCTTTTAATAATTACAGATAACAATACGAGGACTTGCTTTTAATAATTACAGATAACAATATGAAGGCTTGCTTTTAATAATTACAGATAACAATATGAAGGTTTGCTTTTAATAATTACAGATACTATTAAGGCTTGCTTTTAATAATTACAGGGGGTAATGCTAAGATTTGCTTTTAATAATTACGGGTAACAATATGAAGGCTTGCTTTTAATAATTACTGGTGGTACAATGAAGGTTTGCTTTTAATAATTACCATTACCGGTGGTAATATGAAGGCTTGCTTTTAATAATTACAGGTGGTAAAATGAAGGCTTACTTTGAATTATTATAGGTGGTCTAACTTTGGAACGTTTTCTAAAAATTTTAATAAAGTTTTTATAAGATCTTTACTAAAATTATCATGAGACATCCCACATGTTTTATGTAGTGTATTATGGAGTACTATATTAATTAAAGTAATAATTATTTAATATTTACATAGTGTTTCCAGTTTTTGATGTACAATATTTATATTACTTTCCATAATTCCCATTATTCTTTCATCTTTGCTATTAATGCCACTCTTATCATTGGACTTTGCTACTCAGCTTTTGATTTTTTCACTAAAGGGTGAAAGATTTTATAGTAAGACTAAGGATTATTAGTTAAAGCACAAAATATTTATTCTAGATCTTACTTTTAGTCCCATTGTATTTGTCAACATAATGGCTCAGACTTGCACTAGGGAATGTTCAAAACAGCTGTTATTCAGCTAGATTACGAGTTTTGAGCGCTATAGGGATAGTAATAGCACTGGTATTACGAGTTTTTAAAAAGCAAGCTTGTGCGGGCGCTATGGTTGCGTTGAGCTCCATACTGCACCGAAATCAAGCACTTTTGTTACGTGCTCGTTCAAAATTTCCCCATAGACATTAATGGGGAGAGCCGGCAAAAAAAAATGTCTAACACCTGTGATCGCGGAATGAAAAGGTCTGTAACGCAGCCCCATTGATGTCTATGGGGAAAATTAAACTAATGTTTAAACCTAACACCCTAACACCCTAACACAAACCCTGAGTCTAAACACCCCTAATCTGCCATCCCTAACATTGCCGCCACCTACATACAGTTATTAACCCCTAATCTGTTGGCCCCAACATCGCCGCCCCCTACATAATGTTATTAACCCTTAATCTGCCGCCCCCAACATCGCTGCCACCTACATAAAACTATTAACCCCTAATCTGCCACTCCCGATGTCGCCGCCACTATACTAAATTTATTAACCCCTAAACCTCTGGCCTCCCACATCAATACCACTAAATAAATCCATTAAACCCTAAACCTTACACTAACCCTAACGTAACCCTAACCCTAACGTAACCCTAAGCCTAACACCCCTAACTTTAACATAATTAAAATACAGCTAAACTAAAGTTACAATTATTAAATAAATTATACCTATTTTAAACTAAATACAAACTTAACTGTGAAATAACACCTAAGCTAGCTATAATATAACTAATAGTTATATTGTAGATAGCTTAGGTTTTATTTTTATTTCACAGGTAAGTTTGTATTTATTTTAACTAGGTAGACTAGTTAGTAAATATTAGTAATATTTACTAAACTACCTAGTTAAAATAAATACAAACTTACCTGTAAAATAAAACCTAACCTGCCTTACACTAAAACCTAACATTACAAAAACATAAACACTAAAATTACTAATAACTAAATTACAAAAAAACCCCACTAAATTAAGAAAAATAAGAAACAAATTATCAAAAATAAAAAAGAATTACACCTAATCTAATAGCCCTATCAAAATAAAAAAAGCCCCCCCCCCCCCAAATAAAAAACCTTACACTAACCCTTACACTAACCCTAACGTAACCCTAACCCTAACGTAACCCTAAGCCTAACACCCCTAACTTTAACATAATTAAAATACAGCTAAACTAAAGTTACAATTATTAAATAAATTATACCTATTTTAAACTAAATACAAACTTAACTGTGAAATAACACCTAAGCTAGCTATAATATAACTAATAGTTATATTGTAGATAGCTTAGGTTTTATTTTTATTTCACAGGTAAGTTTGTATTTATTTTAACTAGGTAGACTAGTTAGTAAATATTAGTAATATTTACTAAACTACCTAGTTAAAATAAATACAAACTTACCTGTAAAATAAAACCTAACCTGCCTTACACTAAAACCTAACATTACAAAAACATAAACACTAAAATTACTAATAACTAAATTACAAAAAAACCCCACTAAATTAAGAAAAATAAGAAACAAATTATCAAAAATAAAAAAGAATTACACCTAATCTAATAGCCCTATCAAAATAAAAAAAGCCCCCCCCCCCCCCAAATAAAAAAAACCTAGTCTGCAATAAACTACCAATAGCCCTTAAAAGGGCCTTTTTTACATGCCCAGACCCTAGACTAAAAATAAAACCCACCCACTAACCCCCAATGATCCACTTACAGTTCTTGAAGTCTCGCTTGAAGGATCCATCCAGCCGGAGAAGTCATCATCCATGTGGCAAGAAGTCTTCATCTGGTGTTTGCATTTTTTTTACAGGTAAAAGAGCTGATATCTTTGGGGCAATGCCCCACAAAAGGCCCTTTTAAGGGCCATTGGTAGTTGTAGGCTAGGGATTTTTTAATTGGGGGGGGGGGTTATTTTGATAGGGCTATTAGATTAGGTGTAATTCTTTTTTATTTTTGATAATTTGTTTCTTAGTTTTCTTAATTTAGTGGTTCTTTTGGTAATTAGATACTTTTTGTAATTTTTAGAGTAGTGTTAGGATTTTTTAGATGTGTAGTTTAGTTTAATTCAATTGGTAGTTTAATTTTAGTTTAATAATTATAATAGTTTAATTGTTAGTTTAAAATTAATTTATTTAATTTGACAGGTAAGTTTTAATTTAATTTAAGATAGGGAAATTGTAATTTTAATATAAAGTTAGGGGGTCGTTAGGTTTAGGGGTTAATAGTTTATTTTAGTATATTTCGTTGTGGGGGGCTTGCAATTTAGGGGTTAATGGGTGTATTATAGTATATTTCATTGTGGGGCCTTTTGGTTTAGGTGTATTATAGCGATGGTGTGGGTGGACGGCAGATTAGGGGATAATAATATTTAAATAGTGTTTTTGATGCGATAGGGCGGCGGTTTAGGGGTTAATATATTTTAATAGTGGCGGTGATGTCCAGAGTGGCAGATTAAGGGTTAATCAATGTATTATAGTGTTTGCGATGTGGGAGGGCCTCGATTTAGGGGTTAATAGGTAGTTTATGGGTGTTAGTCTACACACTTTAGTTATGAGTTTTATGTTACAGCTTTGTAGCGTAAAACTCATAACTGCTGACTTTAGATGGCGTTATGGATCTTGCGGTTAGAGAGTGTATCGCTCACTTTTTGGCCTCCCAGGCAAACTTGTAATACCGGCGCTATGGGAGTCCCATTGAAAAAGGACTTTTTTTAAAGTGCGTTACTGACGTTGCGTTACAGACTTGTAATAGCAGCGTTAGGGAAAATTAAGCGTAATGGGCCATAACGCTGCTTTTTCAATCATAACGCAAAACTCGTAATCTAGGTGATTGTTTCTTAGAATTTTGAAATACATTGAGTAACTCATTAAATCTTTTTTTTACATAAAACATTGAAGAAAAAATAATAATAGTGCTTTAATTAGTGTTGTAAAAATAGGTTAAAACAAGTACATTTACAATTAATGTAACTTGCAATTGTTTTTATTTTTTCACTGCATCCTGTATAGTAAAACAGAAAGTGAAATATGTTTACAATATTTTATTTATGGCATTGAGAAAAATATTTAAGTTAAATGTTTAACTTTATTAAGACTATGAGACAAAGTGTTAATCTACACATTTAAATAATAAATAATTAAGAATAACAAAGAATGTTGCAATTTTTTCCAAATAAATAATCAGCGCAAGAAAATCATAAAACAAAATATATTTCATTGTACTTCATTTTAAATGTCTGAATTGTGCATGTTTAAAAGAGAAACTAGAATAAATAAAGATTTATTTTGCAAATTAATTATCAAACTATATTTCATGTATACGTCTAGATTTTCCCTCCAGCAAATTTAATGAGACCCCCTTCATATCAAATTTAATGGCTGCTTTGGTTTGTTAGGCTTCAAAAAAAGAATGGTAGACCCAGTAATCTTTAAAGAAAATACAGTTTGCCATTGAATTATTCATGAAATATCAATTAAAAATGAGTGACCTGCAGTGGTAGGACAAAGAAACAAGAAAAAGATAAAGGAATAGATACATTGATAGGTATCTTAAAATGCTTTTCACCTTGATGGTTAAAGTACTCTGCTTCCAACATATGCTTTCTGAGCAAATGTATTACTATTCTCATTCTAAAAACACTATTTAGATGTGCAGATGGAAGGGCCATCAAGTAAATAATAATACAAAGGAAGCTTTTTGGGGGTTTTATCAGCTTAAGCAGAATGTTTATTGCCTGCATGCCACTCACATTTTTTTGCCCCTAAAACAAATTGTGAAGTTAGCCTTGTTTTAGTATTAATAAAAAAAAATATATCTACTGGGTAGGTTTCACTGTATGTATATTATGTTTTTCAATTATGTTTTGGGGTTCAAAATAGCGCATCAGAAAATGGAGTATAATGGCAACATATAAATGAATGAATGAATCAATAAATTAATAAATCCTGGCTGGATGGTATCATGATCATCTCATGTTATAAATTAGATGTTTTGTGTGTGCTTTTTTTTTAAATAAAAGTATCTTTTAAAATCAAAATTTGGTGAGAAGGGATATTTTATTTCCAACAAGGAACACTTGTATTCAATAGTTTGCAACTTAAAATATAATTTACGCAAAAGCCCCCCTGTGCATAGCCATACCTAGTGAAAATCACTATACCAGGTTTCATACAATATAATATGAATTGGAAACAGAAGTTTAAAGCCTGTTAATTCTAAAGAGTCTAAACTTCACATCAAATAATATCTTTGTTATTCATAGAAGATTATTAGTTTGTTAAAGGACAAATGCATGTACACTGGAACCTTTCCAATCAGGACATTTTTCAAATACATTTTATTTTGTTAAAGATTTTTAATAAAGAAACAATAAACATCATATGTTGTCAGCAAAGCCAGAACATAGGGCAACTCATCTTTTAATAATAGATTTATTCTCTGCCAAGCAGCCTGTAATACTCTGACTGTCTTACCAGTACTGTTGCTGTCTCCTTTTTGCTTGACTTTATGTTGGACTTTATGTGCCTTTAAAGTGAAGGTAAAGTTTGGGCATTAAAAAATGATATTTATAATCCTTTTCCTGTGTTAAACCCAGTCGCTAAGTTTTTTTTTGCAATAAGTCTATTTTTAACATTATTTATATACCGTTATTTTTATGCTCGTTGCCTTGCGATTCTCCTCCCATTCAGCATTTCCTGCTTTCTTAGACAGTGACGTATAGAGCGGTCCCACCCGCTCTATACGTGTCTACTGGGCTCGTGCACATCGAGCATCTAACCAGGGCGCATGCACATACTTTTGCCGTTTGCGGATCCGATGCGGTTGTAACAATGCCTGCCCAATGATCGTGTTAATGCGCATGCGCTAAACGTGGACACGCTCGCTTTGCTAGTATGAACTACAGAAGTTTACGCATGAGCAGAAAGAAGCATCCACTCATTACGTCATTTGACGGCCGCCTAACGGCCAAAGAATCAATTGGATGATTAAACAACGTGACCGTTGTTTAGAAGAAAAAAATTAATTACGGGTTGATTTTAGGATGGCATAATCGATGCGAAATAAAGCTAATATCTAAGGTAATATTGAAATTGAGAAATAATGATGAATGAACATAATATTGATTTTGCTTGATATATTAATTTATTCATTGCAGTGCAGTTTAGTTTACCTTCACTTTAAGAGACCAAGTGACAAAAGGAAAACTCTTTTTCTGTATCTTTTAAGAGACCACCTTCTTTTAGTTTAATTACTTTTCTTCATCTGTCAATCATATTTAATTTGGAGTTCCCTTTAGTGATGTGGGGCCAGAAGTACTGCGCTAACGGATTTTTTTGCTAGTTCACTTTCTGCGGTCAAAGTAAACTTTTAACGCGGCTGGATTAGTGCACGTATTACGATTTGAAAGTAAAAGTTAAAGCACAAGCTAAAGTCCAATGCTCACTATCTTCAGGACTTCAGATATCATGACCAGATTAACATCTTCTTCCATAGGCCCCAGTATTTGAAACATCGACTGATCGTCAAGAAATTGCCTATCTGTGTTCGCCAGGCTCGCAGTCCAATAGTTTGGCAATATTTTCTAAAAAAGTGGACTGAACCTTGATTTGCTGACAAGTGGCATTGTATCTCCCCTAGGATATAATGAGATCACAACTTCAGCAAAAGTCTGCCAACATCACGACTGAGCTGTGATGTAGGCGGCAGACTGATATTGCTTACAAGTAGAGTGCTAATTTAACATGCGGGCATAAAGGGGCAAATTTGCCCATTTACAGGAGCACATTAAACAATCAGCTATTACAAGTGGCTGGTTAATGCTACTGTGAGCTTGCGGTTACACTTTGCGCTCAAATTTCTTAACCAGATGTCAGACCTCTGGTTAATTAAATAAATCTCCCACAATTCCCCCAAAATAAAGTGTAGCGTTTATTTTGTTAGATAATTATATTATGAGCATCATTATTTTTGTTTTAAATAGCTGCACAAAGCAATTATAAGGGGTTAAAGTGAGGGGATGTCGTGTGTTAGAAAAAAAAAGTCACAAAAAATGCCTTTTTAATGGGGTCTATGGGAACTGTGTTTAAAATTTAAATATATATGTATATGCTTATTTACATATATATGCATGTGTTAATATGTGTACTTCATTTGTAACAGTCAGTGAAGTGTCATTGAGTTTATAATTAACGTTTGGATTTTTTCTTCCCTAAATGCATAATTTTGCACTTGGCAGTGTTAAACCCTAGATCCCAGTCATTTGCCCAACTTTCCATTTGTTGTATATCACTTCTCATATTATTCACCCCCTCTGGAACATCTACTATATCACAAATTTTTGTATAATCTTTGATAAATATGTTAAACAAAACAGGCCCCAGAACTGATGCCTGAGGAACACCACTAGTAATTGCCCTATCTGCTGAATGTACTCCATTTACTAAGACACATCCTTTGATGCCTATCCTTTAGTCATCATTCTACCCAGTTCACAATTTTGAGTGTAGACCAGGGAAATTCAGTTTGTAAATTAGTTTGTTTAGTGGGACATGCTTTGCTGAAATCTAGATATGCTACATGAACTGCTCCACCACGATCTAATACTTTTGTTGCATAATCAAATAAGTCAATCAGATTAGTCTGGCATGATCTCCCTGAAGTAGAACCATGCTGATTTTTGTCATCTAAATCGTTTGTCTTTATGTAAGTCATAATTCTTTCTTTTAAGAGACTTTCAATTCATTTTTTTACTACTGAAGTTTAACTGGCCTGTAGTCACCAGATTCTTCCCTGCTGCTCTTTTTATGAAGTGGTACTTCATTTGCTATTCTCCAGTCATCTGGAAAAACTCCTGTCAATATTGATTGATTAAACAGATCAGTTAATGGGGTCGCTAGCACATATTGTAGTTCCTTTAAAACCCTTGGATGAATATAATGCCAACAAAACCTCTGTAAAAAGATTAGTGCTAAGCTCATTTCCAATTTTTGTAGTATCCCTTAATGCAGACATTATATCTTTACAATCTCTTGTGAAGACAGAAGGGATCATTGACTTTACTACTACTCTTAGTTCCTAGTCTGCATACTAGTTCTCATCTGTTCTTGAATATCTGTTTGCAGCTCCTATACTATGTCCAATTTTCTACATCCATCATATTTACTGCAGCCTTGAACAACTGTTTTCTACTCGCATACACAGTGGGTAAGCGCGGTGTAGCGGCGTCCGGAACCGGAACCGGTAATGGTAGGTAAAATGCTCCAATGGAATGGTCTGGCAGAGTGCCGTAGCCAGCGATCAACTCAAAATCGCTGTATATACAAGAACAGGAGGGCAAATGGCAGGTACTCCAATAACCAGATAGGCGCAACTATAATCGATAAAAAATTCAAAACTTTAATGAAAAAATATTTAAAAATTGTATATAAAATACACAATCAAGCTGGACACATAGACAGGGGGTGAAAAAAGACAGGCCTGACGCGTTTCGCGCCCCCTAGTGGCGCTTATTCATAGGCTGCAGCACCTAGTGTGTGGTGCCTTTTTAAAGGGCAAGGAAAACCATTAACCCTTAGTGTGCAAATCATTATTAAAAACAGTGACAAAATAAAAACAACTACAAATTTACATTGGGATTACTTACAAAAAATATAGATACAGATTCAGATTCAGACATACCTGAGCCAGTGTGTGGAATACTGTAATACCTAGACATGATAATAAAAAATTAAAAAATAACATGTACCAATTACCTAGGTTTAGATACTAGTAATTAAGAGATATCCTAGTTTTCTTAAATATGAATGGACCAACTAGTATTGTACACTATAGGGATATCACAATATTAATATTGTAAGGGGAATATATAATTAATTAATAGTCTCATAGCTACAAAGTGCCATTTCAGTTATCCGTGAAGTAATTAATATCGCATGCTTTATTCATTCCTAGTGGTTGGCATGTATTAAGCTTTAATATCCAAAATATTTCTTTCTTATCTAAGATTTTTTGCCTATTGCCTCCTCTAATTGGAATTTTAGCGATATCAATGATTTGAACTGACATGTCAGCCTTGTGGGTGAAATGTAAACCATTAAAGTGACTAGCGACTGCGGAGTCCTTAGAATAGTTTTTGACGTCCCTAACATGTTCCCCAAACCTGGTTCTGACTTCGCGTGAGGTTTTACCTACATATTGACTTTTACAGATATTACACGTTAAAAGGTAGATGACAAATCTGGTTTTGCAGTTAGCATAGAAATCTATGACATATTGTTTATTATCTACACTTGAGTAAAAGTGTGTACCTCTAATGAGGTTAGGACAAGTTAAGCAATCCCTGCTACCACATTTGTATAGCCCCTTCTTTGATAGCCAGTCTCCTGAGGGGACACTCGTAGTATCAGTAACCAAGCTGGGAGCAAGTACTTTCCCTAATGTCCTTGGTTTTTTAGGGACGTACCTGAAATTATTTACAAATGGTTTGAGAATGTCATCTCCCAAAAGGATGTGTGAATGCTTCTTTAAAATCTTTACTACTGCATCATAATTTGTTGAATACTCTGTTGTAAAAACTATAGTGTCACTAGTGACTTGGTTCTTCTTATGTGCAGTAATGGGTTGTTTATTATAAGCCTTAACTGCTAATCTGCATTGTTCAAGCCTACTTGGTTGTTTTTATTTTGTCACTGTTTTTAATAATGATTTGCACACTAAGGGTTAATGGTTTTCCTTGCCCTTTAAAAAGGCACCACACACTAGGTGCTGCAGCCTATGAATAAGCGCCACTAGGGGGCGCGAAACGCGTCAGGCCTGTCTTTTTTCACCCCCTGTCTATGTGTCCAGCTTGATTGTGTATTTTATATACAATTTTTAAATATTTTTTCATTAAAGTTTTGAATTTTTTATCGATTATAGTTGCGCCTATCTGGTTATTGGAGTACCTGCCATTTGCCCTCCTGTAACTGTTTTCTACTCCTCTACAATGATCTTTTTCAACACAAAATGTTCTCTGCAGCCTTGCTCTGAGACATATTCTAACTTGGCCAGGTGTGTTCATGTCCTACCATTGCATTGATGGTCGGCTTCCTGACTGGTATAGCTTGGTACTCTAACAAAGTCTCTTGATGCAGCCCACCTTATTGCACTTTAGCAACACATTAACCCATAAGTAATCACCCAATAAATTACATCATCAGTTCCCAAGATTTAACATTTTGGGACTGTGAGGTGTGAAGACTAAGAAGCGTTAGCTTCTAATTGAGAATCTAAAACTCTATGCTCAGGCAAGATGATCTAAGAAGTCTCATCAGTATGAAAATGGCTATTAAATAGTTTTAGAAAAATATATTTGACCTTTCAAGATGATTCAGAGTTACTGGAGAGTGTAGATGGGGAACAAGATGGGGTCTCTGAAGCTCAGCTAATTAGACCCATAGAGGAAGCAATATATATGGAGAATGATGAGCAGTTGTACCTAACTACTTCCTGGGGGAATGCAGCCGGTCTTCTAGGGGATGATGAGGGACTTAGCAATAGACAGCGCATGGAGGGGCTAAATAAAACCCAGAAGCAATATTGGGCAATGGCATAGTTGGCAGTACTCCAGATCGGGTTGTCAGGAACATTCCGGCAACTTGTTTGCTGCTGGTCAATTTGAAATCATCAATATCTATGTTTCTGTGATAGGGCTTGTGTCCTGAGTATATTTGGGCATGATAGCTTTGCAGTTCCAGAACTCCCTAACTTATATTCTTACTTTGGTGTATTTCTTGGACACAGACTTTGGGCTAGAGGACTCTCAAATTGCAAGTCTTATTATAGCTGTTCTAGTATTGGAGGATTATTAATAATATCTCTGTACCAAAGCTATATCTGACATGAGATGTGGCAGTGCAACTGCTTGGCCACTTCAGTTGTTTTAGATTATTGGCTTGATTATCTCTGTGGCACCTTATCTATGAGCTTGTTGTGCCCCAATTTTTTACATATTTTAAATGGATTTATTTAGATAGAATTTAGGCATCTTCTATGACATACCATACTATAGTTTAATAATCCACCAGTTTGTCTTCTAGTATGCCATACGTTGGCCTTTTCATGTCTCAGTGTATCATCTCATGCTCCTGTAGTTAAAACAAGATAGCATATTATCCTCAAAGCCCTCGCATAAGTTCAATTGCTCTACTTACACAGGTATGGTAGGTGTCATATAATGGCTCTAGAGAACATTTGCATTTAATGTGTTATAGCATACTAATATTGTATTATTCCCCAGTATGGCTTACAGTATACTATGTTTTAATTGGCTTATCTTTGTTTCATTGCCTTATGATTCTTGTCTTATGCTTCTATATTTGCAGATAGATAAGTTATCATATTAGTTAAATTGATTTATTTTGGCAGCAAAGTAATTATACTCCCCTATTTAATTTTATGATAACTAAGTCTAAGGGGCCGATTTATCATATGTCTGTCCGACATGATCCGCTTAGCGGATCATGTCCGACAGACACCACTGAATGCCGACAGCATTCGGGTGCACTGCTTGTGCAATACTGCCCACTGCACGTTCCCGGCCAATAGGCCGATAGCAGGGGGTGTCAATCAACCCAATCATATCTGATCGGGTTGATTGCTGTCCGCTGCTCACAGGCGACAGACCAGTTAAGGAGCAGCGGTCTTAAGACCTGAAGGCTCGCGCAGAAACAGATGTATTAGGCACCTTACGGTGCCTAATAATTCGGCCCCTAAGAGTGGACTCTAATGTTAAAGAGGAAAGCTGTCTACAATTGATCTTAATATAGTATACATATATGTTAGAGTACTTACCTTTATACTGTTGCCTAAGAATAATTAATCTTAAAGAGATCCAAGAGTATTTTTATATAGTTACACCTTATACAGACGTGAAGTACTTTATAAAGGCCTAAGACTGACCCATTATTTCTTTTCAAAAGATATATAATTTGTTATAGACATTGAAAATATTTATTCACTTATTTTGATAAATTTCCTATAAAGATCTATCCATATTTTAATCTTCTGACATTCTTGATTTTTGAGCTTGCAAAAAGCCCATAAGTGGCCTCTATTGAGATATTTTTTTACATTTTTTTTTAGCCTTTCTTATTATAGTATCAAAAACTTGAGGTTTATGTGAAGAGATCCATGTGTGGGCTTCTTTTTTTCAGGTTACCTTGCATTTTTATAATTGATCCTATTGTCATGGGGTCCAAAAGGGGCCTCCTGAGTTTATGAGAAGGTTTACAATTTTAACTGGCTTGTCTTATTTATGTTGTTTTACTATTGACAGCAGCTATTTTTATTTCATTCTAGAACTATATAACGTGGAACATGTTCAGCTTAAAGCATATTGAAATGTAATTGTTCCCTGCGGCAATGCAATGTTTGTATGCCAATATCTAAATCTCAATAAAAAACTATTTAAAATACAAACAAAACCATAAGAACATTATCATGAATGAATACATAGTGAGCAAAATGATGGTGATATTTTCCTTAGACATAAAGAAGAGAGAACAAGTATTGTTTTTATATGTAGAAGTTCATTGTTACACTAACTTTGGTTGGTGTGTGTGATAAAGTGGGAGATATAAGTTCCTTGGGTATTATCACAAAAGACCAACAGTACATTTTCTTTACCTCCACAGCCCATCAATCCAGTTGGTTCCCCTGAACCTAGCCATGCAAGTTTAAAGGTTTAGGTACATCTGGCAGATCCCCTAAAAATCCATAGACTGATTCTAGTGTTTTTAAAAGGGCATGAAATGCAAAATGTATCTTTTGTGATTCAGATAGAGCATGCAATTTTCTAATTTACTTCTATTATCTAATTTGCGTTTGTCTCTTGGTATCCTTTGTTTAAAGGGTACCTAAGTAGGCTTAGGAGCAGCAATGCATTACTGGTAGCTAGCTGCTGATTGGTGGCTTAACTTACTGTATATGGCTCTTGTCATTGGCTCAACAAATGTGTTCAGCTAGCCCCAGTAGTGTATTGTTTCTTCTTAAACAAAGGATACCAAGAGAACAAAGCAAATTATTTATTTAATCTTAACTCAGCTACTGGGAATTTTAGAGAAAACTTGCTCAAAGTACCAGAGAGATTTTAGCATTTTTCCTATCTCCCCATTTAAGGCCAGATTACAAGTGGAGCTCACACGCTAACTTGGCTAGAAGTAAGTTTTTTGCTCGCATCAGATTTACAAATTAAAAGTAAAACGTTTTCACTTGAACGATAGCGCGATATGCACAAAAAGCCAAACTTAGAATATCGCAACCGCTTTAACGTATTCCCCTATAGAAGTCAATGGAACAAAAAAAGGGGGAAAACACCCTATTTGCGAGCAAACCCGATTATATATTCTCAAGTGCGCTAACCCGACATAAAAATAAGTATATTTTACACTCCAATGTATATATATATATATATATATAAATATATATATCTTTAAATATATATCTATATACATATATATTGATATATACAGATATATATATATATATATATATATATATATGACAAGCTATTAAAAAACACTTAGTACATATTCTGCTATGTGCAGAACATTGGAATGTGAGATATTTACAGTAAATACACAGTATAACACTTTATGAAATATGAATATTGCATAAATATGCTTTTACATGTTTTCATCTACTTAACTGCAAAGGGCTCCACTGCACTTATATATATGTTTATATATACATTTGTATTTTTGCGTTTATATGTGTAAATTTGTCTGTAAATAAATACACTTTATGTCAGTATATGTTTTGTGTATAACATATTTCCCCTGTCTATTATCCTTTACTGACACTGTCTGCCTATGTCTCCTAAACCCCCATCATGATTTCCCCCTACATTCAGACCTCTGCAACACTTTCTGTCTTTTTAGCCATCCTATGGCCTAGATTTGGAGTTTGGCGTTAGCCGTGAAAACCAGCGTTAGAGGCTCCTAACGCTGGTTTTAGGCTAACTCCGGTATTTGGAGTCACTCAAAAAAGGGTCTAACGCTCACTTTTCAGCCGCAACTTTTCCATACCGCAGATCCCCTTACGTAAATTGCGTATCCTATCTTTTCAATGGGATTTTTCTAACTCCGGTATTTAGAGTCGTGTCTGAAGTGAGCGTTACAAATCTAACGACAAAACTCCAGCCGCAGGAAAAAAGTCAGTAGTTAAGAGCTTTCTGGGCTAACGCCGGTTTATAAAGCTCTTAACTACTGTACTCTAAAGTACACTAACACCCATAAACTACCTATGTACCCCTAAACCGAGGTCCCCCCACATCGCCGTCACTCGATTACATTTTTTTAACCCCTAATCTGCCGACCGCCAACTACATTATCCTTATGTACCCCTAATCTGCTGCCCCTAACACCGCCGACCCCTATATTATATTTATTAACCCCTAATCTGCCCCCCTCAACGTCACCTCCACCTGCCTACACTTATTAACCCCTAATCTGCTGAGCGGACCGCACCGCTACTATAATAAAGTTATTAACCCCTAATCCGCCTCACTAACCCTATAATAAATAGTATTAACCCCTAATCTGCCCTCCCTAACATCGCCGACACCTAACTTCAATTATTAACCTCTAATCTGCCGACCGGAGCTCACCGCTATTCTAATAAATGTATTAACCCCTAAAGCTAAGTCTAACCCTAACACTAACACCCCCCTAAGTTAAATATAATTTTAATCTAACGAAATTAATTAACTCTTATTAAATAAATTAATCCTATTTAAAGCTAAATACTTACCTGTAAAATAAATCCTAATATAGCTACAATATAAATTATAATTACATTGTAGCTATTTTAGGATTAATATTTATTTTACAGGCAACTTTATAATTATTTTAACCAGGTACAATAGCTATTAAAAAGTTAAGAACTATTTAATAGTTACCTAGTTAAAATAATTACAACATTACCTGTAAAATAAATCCTAACCTAAGTTACAATTAAACCTAACACTATACTATCATTAAATTAATTAAATAAAATAACTACAATTACCTACAATTAAACCTAACACTACACTATCAATAAATTAATTAAATACAATATCTACAAATAACTACAATGAAATAAACTAACTAAAGTGCAAAAAATAAAAAAGAACTAAGTTACAAAAAATAAAAAAATATCTACAAACATAAGAAAAATATTACAACAATTTTAAACTAATTACACCTACTCTAAGCCCCCTAATAAAACAACAAAGCCCCCCAAAATAAAAAATGCCCTACCCTATTCTAAATTACTAAAGTTAAAAGCTCTTTTACCTTACCAGCCCTGAACAGGGCCCTTTGCGGGGCATGCCCCAAGAAGTTCAGCTCTTTTGCCTGTAAAAAAAACATACAATACCCCCCCAACATTACAACCCACCACCCACATACCCTTAATCTAACCCAAACCCCCCTTAAATAAACTTAACACTAAGCCCCTGAAGATCTTCCTACCTTATCTTCACCATACCAGGTTCACCGATCCGTCCTGAAGAGCTCCTCTGATGTCCTGATCCAAGCCCAAGCGGGGGGCTGAAGATGTCCATGATCCGGTAGAAGTCTTCATCCAAGCGGGGCAGAAGAGGTCTTCCATCCGATTGAAGTCTTCATCCAAGCGGGGCAGAAGAGATCTTCCATCCGATTGTAGTCTTCATCCAGGCGGCATCTTCTATCGACATCCATCTGGAGCGGAGCGGCAGCATCCTGAAGACCTCCGACGCGGAACATCCATCCTGGCCGACGACTGAACGACGTATGACGGTTCCTTTAAATGATGTCATTCAAGATGGCGTCCCTCGAATTCCGATTGGCTGATAGGATTCTATCAGCCAATCGGAATTAAGGTAGGAATATTCTGATTGGCTGATGGAATCAGCCAATCAGATTTAGCTCGCATTCTATTGGCTGATCAGAACAGCCAATAGAATGCGAGCTCAATCTGATTGGCTGATTGGATCAGCCAATCGGATTGAACTTGATTCTGATTGGCTGATTCCATTTAAAGGAACCATCATTCGTCGTTCAGTCGTCGTCCAGGATGGATGTTCCGCGTCGGAGGTCTTCAGGATGCTGCCGCTCCGCTCCGGATGGATGTCGATAGAAGATGCCGCCTGAATGAAGACTTCAATCGGATGGAAGATCTCTTCTGCCCCGCTTGGATGAAGACTTCAATCAGATGGAAGACCTCTTCTGCCCCGCTTGGATGAAGACTTCTACCGGATCATGGACATCTTCAGCCCCTCGCTTGGGCTTGGATCAGGACATCGGAGGAGCTCTTCAGGACGGATCGGTGAACCTGGTATGGTGAAGATAAGGTAGGAAGATCTTCAGGGGCTTAGTGTTAGGTTTATTTAAGGGGGGTTTGGGTTAGATTAGGGGTATGTGGGTGGTGGGTTGTAATGTTGGGGGGGGGTATTGTATGTTTTTTTTACAGGCAAAAGAGCTGAACTTCTTGGGGCATGCCCCGCAAAGGGCACTGTTCAGGGCTGGTAAGGTAAAAGAGCTTTTAACTTTAGTAATTTAGAATAGGGTAGGGCATTTTTTATTTTAGGGGGCTTTGTTGTTTTATTAGGGGGCTTAGAGTAGGTGTAATTAGTTTAAAATTGTTGTAATATTTTTCTTATGTTTGTAGATATTTTTTTATTTTTTGTAACTTAGTTCTTTTTAATTTTTTGTACTTTAGTTAGTTTATTTCATTGTAGTTATTTGTAGATATTGTATTTAATTAATTTATTGATAGTGTAGTGTTAGGTTTAATTGTAGGTAATTGTAGTTATTTTATTTAATTAATTTAATGATAGTATAGTGTTAGTTTTAATTGTAACTTAGGTTAGGATTTATTTTACAGGTAATGTTGTAATTATTTTAACTAGGTAACTATTAAATAGTTCTTAACTATTTAATAGCTATTGTACCTGGTTAAAATAATTACAAAGTTGCCTGTAAAATAAATATTAATCCTAAAATAGTTACAATGTAATTATAATTTATATTGTAGGTATATTAGGGTTTATTTTACAGGTAAGTATTTAGCTTTAAATATGATTAATTTATTTAATAAGAGTTAATTAATTTCGTTAGATTAAAATTATATTTAATTTAGGGGGGTGTTAGTGTTAGGGTTAGACTTAGCTTTAGGGGTTAATACATTTATTAGAATAGCGGTGAGCTACGGTCGGCAGATTAGGGGTTAATAATTGAAGTTAGGTGTCGGCGATGTTAGGGAGGGCAGATTAGGGGTTAATACTATTTATTATAGGGTTAGTGAGGCGGATTAGGGGTTAATAAGTGTAGGCAGGTGGAGGCGACGTTGTGGGGGGCAGATTAGGGGATAATAAATATAATATAGGGGTCGGCGATGTTAGGGCAGCAGATTAGGGGTACATAAGGATAATGTAAGTAGCGGCGGTTTACGGAGCGGCAGATTAGGGGTTAATAATAATATGCAGGGGTCAGCGATAGCGGGGGCGGCAGAATACGGGTTAATAAGTGTAAGGTTAGGGGTGTTTAGACTCGGGGTACATGTTAGGGTGTTAGGTGCAGACTTAGGAAGTGTTTCCGCATAGCAAACAATGGGGCTGCGTTAGGAGCTGAACGCGGCTTTTTTGCAGGTGTTAGGTTTTTTTTCAGCCCAAACAGCCCCATTGTTTTCTATGGGGGAATCGTGCACGAGCGCGTTTTTTAGGCTTGCCGCTTGCGTAAGCAACTCTGGTATCGAGAGTTGAAGCTGCGTTAAAAATGCTCTACGCTCCTTTTTTGGAGCCTAACGCAGCCTTTATGTGGACTCTCAATACCAGAGTTATTTTTATGGTGCGGCCAGAAAAAAGCCGGCGTTAGCTACGCGGGTCCTTACCCACAAAACTCTAAATCTAGGCCTATGTTTTAAGATATAATCTGTAAATTCCATCAAATTGATCAGTATTGCTTCAGACTTGAAAAAGGAAGACATTCTTCCGAAAGCTTGTCATCTTATAAATGTATAGTTAGTCCAATAAAAAAGTTTCATTGCTCAATGCAATACTTTTGTTATTTTGATATGTAAATAAATATAAACACATATAAATACATATGCACACACATATATATATATATATATATATATATATATATATATTCCACAATCATCAGAACTAAATTACAATGAAAAGGGGAAAAATATATAATAAAAGTATACAGCAAAGTTGTTTTCCTTTGATTAGGAATAAAAATTAAACACTAATCTGCCAAGACATTTGGAAACTATGAAATATATAGACAACTAAATTAATAGTTTTGATTTTATCAATACATATTCCATGTGATAAGTGTAAAACGTCAGTTCTCAATTTGTTTATACAATGTAATTTCAAATAACTTGACTTGAACTTTATATGTAAAATCTGCTGTCAATTATATTTGGTTTAACTTAGAGAATTTTCTGTGCAGTGGTCATTTTTCTGCACCCTATTGTATATGCTGTCATTCACACAATCCTCTCTAAACATACCTTTTATCTCAGACATATGTTCCAAGTAAAGGATTATTTTTTACCTAAAAAGTTATGTGTTATACTTGTGCTTTTTGCCTTATACACTACAAATATTGTTATGGTTTTATCTATTTGATTCTGAACCATTTATTAGAGTTCCAGAGAACCCTGATATTAAGTTGCTCTTTGAGTCTTATCTAGGCATAATGTGCTGTTCAGTTGAAAGGCTGGCACTGTGAAGATGATGCGGAGGGTGTAATCACAGCCATTACAGAGAGCCATCAATATAGCCAAACCTACACTTTCCACAGTCAGCAGTAGGCATAGGGATGAAAAGGAACCATTAGAAACCAAAGCTAGCGCTAAAAATGTTATAAACATTGAGAGAAAATCTGTTAGTATACTTCCTAATAAAAACTGAAAACAACTTGTGAAAACATTGTGACACTTACATTTTGTCTAACTTTAAATGATAAGGTTTTAAATATTGTAAATATTTAATGAGTCTTCTTTTTTTTTCGACAGGAATAACAAAAATAAAAGCATACAGAGCCCATGTTTGGCATGTATACAAAACCAAAAAATAATAGAAATGTAAGCATTATATAATTGTAATATGATGCAGGGAACATAATATTCTATGCGTCTTAAATTACTTTAAAGGGCCAGTCAACACCAGAATTGTTGTTGTTTAAAAAGATAGATAATCCCTTTATTACCCATTCCCCAGTTTTGCATAACCAACACAGTTATAATAATACTCTTTTTACCTCCGTAATTATCTTGTATTTAAACCTCTGCAGACTGCCCCTTATTTCAGTTTTTTTGACAGACTTGCATTTTAGCCAATCAGTGCTTACTCCTAGGTAACTTCACGTGCGTGAGCTCAATGTTATCTATATGACACACATGAACTAACGCCCTCTAGTGGTGAAAAACTGTCAAATGCATTTACATAAGAGGCAGCCTTCAAGGTCTAAGAAATTAGCATATGAGCCTACCTAGGTTTAGCTTTCAACTAAGAATACCAAGAGAACAAAGTAAAATTGGTGATAAAAGTAAATTGGAACATTTGACTTGACTGCCCCTTTAATGTATTTAAATAAACAAATTATTAAATAATTTTTAGAAAAATACTAATTTTCTATATTTAAATAAATAATTCAATCCAATCTGAGTAGGACTAAAAGACAAATTTTCATGAACTTTTCCATGGCTGTGGATGCTAAATATAAAATGAAGTTATAACACCAGAGTGACACACATTACAACATTTCTTTAAATAGGGAGAAGTGCAGTATATATATAAACAAACAAACAAATTCTTCTGTGCACATACCTTCAATTCAACTATCTCAGTTTGTTGTCATTTACATATCAGAATCCAAGCACTATTAAAATCGGTCTATCACTTATCCACTTTCCTTCTGCCTGCTACAGAAACAGATGCCAGTGGATACTGACAAACAGGTCCAATATAAACGCACACTCCCTCTCCGGGTAATGTCACTTGGCACGGTAGCCCTTTTTAATAAACATGATATCTCACTTATCCGTAATAGAAAATCACAAAAGATAAATCTCCAAGCGCTCTCTTAATGAGACCTGTCTTTACGCTGTTTTACGATGGAGGTGTAGGTGCTTTAAAAAGCTAATTCAATAAACTTGAACGTTTGATAGACATTCTGGTTAAGTATAGATTTATGGCATAAACACCTTTACTAATGCAAAACTGTTGCAATAATTAATCATCAGTCAGCAGCATTTGCCCATTAAATTAAGTCCTGATTACCTGGAACCCTCAAGACAAGCACCTTTCCCCTTTCCCTGGGAATACTCCAAACTACCACATTCCCCAAACCAAAGGGATAACCTAGCACAAAAAGCTCTCACCTAGATTACAAGTTTTGCGCCTTTAGAGGGTGCGAAAAGAACACAACAAAAATTGTGCTATTTTGGGGGGCGTGTCTAACCACCGACCATGATGGCTGCCTTTTCTGAAACGGCTGAACACTGAAGTCAATAAATCTGCTGTTTATTGCTTCTCTAAGCACAAATCCAAGTTTACTTTTATGATACTAGTGAAGGCAAACACTCGAGCAATTGATTTTGATACCAAGTATTCGTAATATCAGCCTGGCAGACCACTAACGAGCAGATGTGCAGCAGAGGCCTTCTAACGGCTTGAATCTACTCTCACCCCTCCGTATTCCTGAATTGTCAGGGAATGCAGCTATATATACTGATCTGAATGAGCTGAAGAAAGAGCTTTTAATTTCTGAGCTTTTGATTTATGGACATTTCATAATTTTCATGAGTACTTAACTGTCACTATTGGACATCACCCTTGGGGATATTCTTGTTAATACTATTATTGGGCGGAGAATATAAGAAGAATTGCAGAGGAATCTATACTGAGCCTAACATGGCTGCTACGCTACCAGAATGGGAATCATTAGTCCTGGGGGCGCTCAACACCCTTTTTCAGTCAGCTGAGGAGGAACTGCTTCTAGTCATGTTTGATGCCTTTAATAGCCCTACCCCGGGTTTCCGTGACACTAACAAACTCTGCGCATAGAGGAAACACCCTATAACAGTACTGTCACAGGCGACCCTAATTCCCGTCTGGGGAACCTACTCCTGGTGTGTCGGGTGAAGATTGAGACATTCAGCTTGGAGTCACAGCTGGATATGACACCTAGAGTTGGTGAGTCGCAGGCTGAGGCCTTTACTAAGATGAAATCACCACGGAACAGTTGATCTTTACTGCCGCACCTGGTTTACCGCTTTCCAGTGAGTCTGTGGGTCGAGTCCTGAGAAGGCGCCCTGAGCGCGAAACCCACGTACTACGAGTTGTGACCCCCTACCTCAAACCAGGGTGGGATGTTTTCCAGACTGGCTTCCTGCTGAACAAAGTACTTTTGCCGATGGTCTCGGACTCTTGCTTGCTGGCGGGTGTGTTTGTAGCCCCGGGCAATAGCCTAGTATCAGCTGAAAGCCTTTGCTGGAAGAAACGGTCTGGCATAGGTTAAATTTTATAGAGACAGTTGGGCTATATGATATTGACACTATCAATGACTATGACTCTTGTTCTGACTAAGTTCTCTTGTTTTTGATGTTGTGTGTTTCTACTGTTAACCCCATAAGTATATATAATTTAAGTGAGATTGGAGAGTTTTTAATATAGCAGAGGGGAAGGTGCTAGTATAGCAGAGGGGACTGTATGGTGTTTACCAGAGGGCTGCCGGCGGCCGAGTCAGCTGACCCTGTATAGTATGCATGATGCTGGGTTTTGTATTCCTAATACATATAGATCATTGTATAATGTTATCTGCACACTGACAATAAGATCAAGTACCACTCTTGTTTGTATGTGTGCTTAGTCTGCTACCTAAGACCCCCAATATTGAACACCTATTTTGTCAAAATAACGCTTCATGGAAACTTAGATATGATCTAGTCTTACTTCCTGTTTTTCTGCTATACTAAACCTAGAATTACTTCCCGAGATATGCTAAAACCAGAAACACTTTTTGAGTCATACTTGTAATTCTAGTTTGTGGTTAATTTATTTATTTATTTATTTTTGTCTTGGTGGGGGGTTTAATCTAAGAGTGAAGCCTTCAGGGTTTGTGATATGCTTTATTTGTTTCGCTCTATTTGTTTGTTTTTTTTGTCCTCTCTCTCTCCTTCTCTGATTTATCCTCAGGGGTATGTGTATTGTAACTCTATAAGTTGCTCTATACTAATCTATGTGTGCATTATAGTTGGTTGTGTATTATATTTTCATATGTACTGGTTATATTTGCAATTGACACGTCAATTTAATTGTTCTATATATATGTATGTCCACTTGGGGCCCATATATGCTCACTACCTAATGAGAGGTCAATACCTTGTCCCTATATGCACATTTTATAGTTTAAAGGGACAGTCTAGTATAAACTAAACTTTCATTATTCAGATAGGACTTTTAATTTTAATCAACTTTCCAATTTACTTTTATCATCAAATGTGCTTTTTTCTCTTGGTATTCTTAGTTTAAACTAAACATAGGTAGGTTCATATGCTAATGCCTAAGCCTTTGAGGGCTGCCTCTTATCACATGCTTTTTAAATTCCTTTTCAACACAAAGAGACAGAAAGTACACGTGGGTCATATAGATAACACTGTGTTCAGGCACAGGGGGTTATTTAAGATTTAGCACAAAACAATGCTAAATGCAAGACAATAGATAATAAACAGTCACAGTCATGTGATCAGGGGGCTGGAAGAATGTTCCTAGATACAAGGTAATTACAGAGGTAAAAAGTATATTAATATAACTGTGTTGGTTATGCAAAACTGGGGAATAGGTAATAAAGGGATTATCTATCTTTTAAAACAATAACAATTCTATGGTAGACTGTCCCTTTAAGGTCTAAGAGAGGCCTTTGTGTACTTCATGGGGTGTAGTTCTTCCACATTGTCCCCTTATGACACATAATCTAGTTTAAGGTCCAAAAGAGGCCTTCAGCTACTTGATGGGGTACAGTTTTTTTTTTTTCTTTCTTTTTGTTTGTTGCTAGTTGTTATATAAAGGCATAGTATTGATTACCATGTTACAATAGTATTTAACAGGTCTAAAAGGTACCTGATATTAATACAACCGTCCTGTTATTTTTATTATATAATAGATGTATTGGAGATCCAAAAGTGGCCTCACTTTAGTCACGGGAGGTAGAAAATGGAGGATTAGTATTGGATAGTTTTTGTTTTATTTTATCATACTAGAACTATTTAGTTATATTGGCTATGCATTGTATTCCATTTCATTGCTCATATATGAGTTTATTTACTTCTATGTCTTTCCATGTCATGGAACACACCATCTGTTTGTTTATTTTATTACATTTCTTGATATAATGTATGAATATTTATCTCCAATAAAAAATGTAATAAAAAAAAAATAAAAAAATTGTGCTATTTCACCCTCCATAGCGCTGCCATTACAAGTTTTTTAAAAGCCGCCTTGTGCGTGCAATATGGTTGCGATAAGCTCCATACCGCACAAAATCCAAGGGCTGAGAATACGTGCTCATGCAGGCTTTCTTTCCCCATAGAAATCAATGGGGAGAGAGTGTTAGAAAAAAAATTAACACCTAAAGCACGGAATGGCAATCGCCGTAACGCAACCCCATTGATGCCTATGGGGGAAAAAAGTTACGTTTAAACCTAACACCCTAACATAAACCCCAACTATAAACACCCCTAATCTGCTGCAGTGCCCCTGACATCGCCGACACCTACCTAAATTTATTAACCCCTAATCTGCCGCTCCCGACATCGCCGCCATGGAAATAAATGTATTAACCCCTAATCTGCCGCTCCCGATATCGCCACTATAATAAAGTTATTAACCCCTATTCCCCCGCACCCCAACATCACCCACACTATAATAAAGTTATTAGCCCCTATTCCCCCACACCCTAACATCGCCCACACTATAATAAAGATGTTAACCCCTATTCCTCCGCTCCCCAACATTGCCGCCACTATAACAAAGTTATTAACCCCTAAATCTCTGGCCTCCCACATCACTGCCACTAAATAAACCTATTAACCCCTAAACCGACAGCCCCCACATCGCAAAAACTAAATTAAACTATTAACCCCTAAACCTAACAACCCCCTAACTTTAAATTAAAATTACAAGATCCCTATCTTAAAATAAATAAAACTTACCTGGGAAATTAATAAAAAATAAGTTTAAACTATAAATTAAACTAACATTACTATTACTAAAATTAAAATAACTATCAATTTAATAACTTAAATTGCACATTAAAAAAACGAGCACTACT
Source organism: Bombina bombina (assembly GCF_027579735.1). Taxonomy (NCBI): domain Eukaryota; kingdom Metazoa; phylum Chordata; class Amphibia; order Anura; family Bombinatoridae; genus Bombina; species Bombina bombina. The sequence goes on from NC_069501.1 coordinate 821,799,257, forward strand.
AAAAAAAAAAATCTACAATTACAAAAAATTAAAAATACTAAATTATAAAAAATAACAAACACTAAATTGCAAAAAATAATAAACGAAATTATCCAAAATAAAAACAATTACACCTAATTTAATAGTCCTATAAAAATAAGAGCCCCCCCCCAAAATAAAAAAAACCACTAGCTTACAATAAACTACCAATAGCCCTTAAAAGGGCCTTTTGTAGGGCATTGTCCTAAAGAAATCAGCTCTTTTACCTGAAAAAAACCCAACCAACTCCCCAAAATAAAAAAAACTAACTCTAACAAAAACCTAAGCTACCCATTGCCCTGAAAATTGCTATTCAAATCAGCCAATAGAATTTCAGTAGCTCTCATCCTATTGGCTGATTTGAGCAGCCTATAGGATTTCAGTAGCTCTTATCCTATTGGCTGATTTGAATTTCAAAAATCAAATCAGGCAATAGGAATGCAAGGGACGCCATTTTGAAAAGGTTCCCTTGCATTTCAGATTCAGTGTACGGCAGCGACCGTATGAAGAGGATGCTCCGCACCAAATGTCTTCAGGATGGACCCGCTCAGTGCCGCCGGAATGAAGATAGAAGATGCCGCATGGATGAAGATAGAAGATGCCGCCTGGATGGATGAAGACCTCGCCGTCAGGATGTCCGGACTTCAGAAACTGTAAGTGGATTGTCGGAGGTTAGTGTTAGTTTATTTTTACTTTTTTTGTGTAGGTTTTTTTTTTAGATTAGGGTTTGGGCATTCTTAAAAGAGCTAAATGCCCTTTTCAGGGCAAGAAAAAGAGCTGAATGCCGTTTTAAGGGCAATGCCCATACAAATGGGTAGCTTAGGTTTTTGTTAGAGTTAGGTTTTTTATTTTGGGGGGTTGGTTGGGTGCTGGGTTTTACAGTTGAGGGGTCTTTGTATTTATTTTCAGGTAAAAGAGCTGATTTCTTTAGGGCAATGCCCTACAAAAGGCCCTTTTAAAGGCTATTGGTAGTTTATTGTAGGCTAGGTGTTTTTTTATTTTATTTTGGGGGGTTATATTTATAGGGCTGTTATATTAGGTGTAAATGTTTTTATTTTGGATCATTTTGTTTGTTATTTTTTGTAATTTAGTGTTTGTTATTTTTTGTAATTTAGTATTTTTTATTTTTTGTAATTGTAGATTTAATTTTTTTTAGTAGTGTTAGTTTTTTTTAATGTTTAATTTAGTTTATTTAATTGGTAGTTATTTTAATTTTAGTATAATAGTAATGTTAGTTTAATTTATAGTTTAAACTTAGTTTTTTTTAATTTCCCAGGTAAGTTTTTATTTATTTTAAGATAGGGATCTTGTAATTTTAATTTAAAATTAAGGGGTTGTTAGGTTTAGGGGTTAATAGTTTAATTTAGTGTTTTGCGATGTGGGGGGCTGTCGGTTTAGGGGTTAATAGGTTTATTTAGTGGGGGTGATGTGGGAGGGCAGAGGTTTAGGGGTTAATAACTTTATTTAGTCGCGGCGATGTCAGGGAGCGGCAGAATAGGGGTTTAATATCTTTATTATAGTGTCGGCGATGTTGGGATAGGGGGAATAGGGGTCAATAACTTTATTATAGTGGTGACGATGTCGGGGAGCGGCGGAATAGGGGTTAATAAATGTTATTAGTGGCGGAGATGTTGGGAGCGGCAGATTAGGGGTTAATAAGTTTAATGTAATGTTTGCGATGCGGGAGGGCCTCGGTTTAGGGGTTAATAGGTAGTTTATGGGTGTTAGTGTACTTTGTAACAGTTTAGTTATGAGTTTTGTGTAACAGTTTGTGGCGCAAAACTCATAACTACTGGTCTCAGATTGCGGAACAGATCATGTCGGTAAAGGCTGTAACGCAAGCTTTTTAGCCACACCGCAAAACTTGTAATAGCAGCGCTATAGAAATCCCACGCAAAAATGTAATTTTTTTGAGTGTGGGACTGACGTTGCGTTACAGGCTAAAATGCTTGCGGTACAGCTATACCGACAAGACTCATAATGGCTGCGTTACGGTTTTTACGCTGAAATGGCCATTTTTTTCAGCGTTAAAACCCAAACGCAAAACTTGTAATCTAGGTGTCTGTTAGTCAAGGTGTCTCCCTAACGTCACACCGTCCTCTTTTCATCAGAACACCAGCCTGATTATGCCTCTTAATTAACAATCTTCTCCCCCAAATGGGACTACATCAACTAGGGTATGTCTCTTCCTAACGTACTCCTAACGTACTGCCCTCTTAACCCAATAAATCCCTTAAAAGTACATTAAACACTTCTGAAATATTAATATAAAATGTAATTGTGTGTAGCAAAACGGCTTTGCAGTATACTTTCATTATTTAAAAATAAAAAAGAGTGTATAAAATAACTTAGAAGGTGGTAGTTAATAGATACTTCTAAACACTTCCTAAATGTATCCAGGTCACATTGGATAGTTCATGCTTTGAAGTTCCAGAGAACAGAAAATCTTCATAGCATTATACTGCATCTTTAATGAGAAGATAAATAAGGGTAAATGCAAGTATTCCCATTTGCCAGGGCTATATCTAGCTCTATTCTTTAGCGCTTGTTATATAAAACACCTTAGGCAAAAGCAGGATCTTTTATTATTACATAGATACTTACAATTTTAAAATTGAATTAAAAGGCACAAATGTCACTAAGGGTATAAACACAATCACAGGCAAGGTGAATTGCAATTCCTATCACGGAATAGTCATATATATGTGTATTATGTAACCTTATATGAAAGCAACCTAAGAAACGCTGCCTTCTTTGTGTCGATCAGAAACTCCAGCCGTCATCATGACGTCTGTTTTCCTTCAACGTACATTTCACCGTAAAACCACAGCTTTTTCAAAGAGCATCCAATCAACACTTTTGCTATGGCTTTTAGAAGAAGAATTACTCTGGGAATAATACTATATCCCTGTCAAAATATCATAATATTCCTTTTAACTGTTTGGTCTATAGCTGATTTTATAATTTGTTAAACTTTCACTTTTTACCTAAAATATTTTAAAAATTTCTAGAATGATTTCCTTTAACCCCTTAATGACCAATGATGTACAGGGTACGTCCTACAAAAAATGTTACTTAATAACCAAGGATGTAACCTGTACGTCCTCAGGGTTTTAAAGCACTGGAGGCGATCATGATCACTTCCAGCTGCTTTTAGGGTATTGCAGTGATGTCTCGATTGAGGCATCCTGCAATACCATTTTTTAAGCATCCAATGCAGAGATGGTGCCATTTGTTGGTGGGTGGGAGCCATTGCAGGGAGGCTGGTGGGCGGCCCATCGCTGGTGCCTGTTCCGGATCCGAGTTACCATTGGTCTGTGAGCATGCAAGAAGGCGATGGGGGCGGGGCTCGGGAGTGTGCGTGTGTGTGCGTGCACGGACAAAACTGATCAGAGAAGGATAGGGAAAGGGATCTGGGGGGGGAAATATTTTGGAAAGGGATCTGGGAGGGGGAGGGGGTAGGGTATTGAGAGGGGGAAGCTACACTACAGAAAATGTGCAGTTTATATTTATTTTAATAAAAAAGGGCAAATTTGTAAGTAAACTGGGTACTGGCAGACAACTGCCAGTACTTAAGATGGCGGCCAATAGGTCGAGGGGGAGGCTTAGAGAGCGGTTTGGGGGGGACAGGGTGGATGGGGGGTAATGGGGGATCCTACACTTTATATAAAATATATATTTATTTTAAATCTTTGAAAAAACAAACAAAAAAAAACACCTTTATTTTTATACTGGCAGACTTTCTGCCATTACTTAAGATGGCGGTGACAATTGTGAGGTGGGGGGAGGGAAGAGAGCTGTTTGAGGGGGATCAGGAATGGATCAGAGTGTGGGATGTATCAGGTGGGAGGATGATCTCTACACTAAAACTAAAATTAACCCTACAAGCTACCTAATTAACCCCTTAACTGCTGGGCATAAATACAAGTGTGGTGCCCAACGGCATTTATCGGCCTTCTAATTACCAAACAGCAATGCCAAAACAATATATGTCTGCTATTTTTAAACAAAGGGGATCTCAGAGAAGCATTTACAACCATTTGTGCCATAATTGCACAAGCTGTTTGTAAATAATGTCAGTGAGAAACCTAAAGTTAGTGAAAAAGTTACCAATTTTTTTTATTTTATCGCATTTGGCGGTGAAATGGTGGCATGAAATATACCAAAATGGGCCTAGATCAATGCTTTGGGTTGTCTACTACACTACACTAAAGCTAAAATTAACCCTACAAGCTACCTAATTAACCCCCTCCACTGCTGGGCATAATACAAGTGTAGTGTGCAGCAGCATTCAGCGGCCAAAAAATAATGCGGAAGTCTGCTATTTCTGAACAAAGGGGATCCCAGAGAAGCATTTAGAACAATTTGTCTCCTAATTGCACAAGCTGTTTGTAAATAATTTCAGTAAAAAAACTAAAATTTGTGAAAAAGTTAGTGAAAAAGTTAACAATTTCTTTTATTTGATCGCATTTGGAGGTGAAATGGTGGCATGAAATATACCAAAATGGGCCTAGATCAATACTTTTGGTTGTCTACTAAAAAATATATATATACATGTAAAAGGTCATTCAGGGATTCCTGACAGATATCAGATTTACAATAAAGCAAAGAACATGTAAACATTTGGGTATTTCTAAACTCACGACAAAATTTAGAAACTATATAGCATGGGTGTTTTTTGGTGGTTGTAGATGTGTAACAGATTTTGGGGATCAAAGTTAGAAAAAGTGTGTTTTTTTAGATTTGTTTCATCATATTTTATAATTTTTTTAAAGTAAATTATAAGATATGATGAAAATAATGGTATCTTTAGAAAGTCCATTTAATGGCGAGAAAAACTGTATATAATATGTGTGGGTACAGTAAATGAGTAAGAGGAAAAATACAGCTAAACACAAACACTGCAGAAATGTAAAAATAGCCCGTCCCAAATGATCAGAAAATGTAAAAGTGCTGTGGTCCTTAAGGGGTTAAATTAAGTTTTGGCAATCACTCCTATATGGTTTTCTATATATACTTGCTCTAATAACCCCCCTCCTTAAACCTTGGCCAAAGCTTACATCCAGAAAGTCAACACGTGTCATACCTAGCCATCTCTGTAAACCTCACATTGATCTCATTATCATTTAAGAACCACAAAATACTCTCAAACTCAAAAGACCCTTGACAATAAAAATAAGGTTATCTGTATAATGCATATATGGAACAATACTTTCCATCAAACTGTTCATTTGGTCAAATACTCACATTTAGTAGAGCACCTCCCTTGGTGCTATAGAGACAAGCTGGGATCAATATGGTCACCCAGTAGACTTATTCTCTGGTAGTCAGGAACCCCCAGGAGTCCAATAAGAGTGTGAATGTGCAAGGTAAATGCAATATGGCAGCAAGTGGTAAGTTTAAAAACTTACATTATTAAAATATAATATAATAAAATATTAGTATGTTTAATAAAGTAAGTTTTTAAACTTACCACTTGCTGCCATACTGCATTTACCTTGCACATTCACACTCTTATTGGACTGCTGGGAGTTCCTAACTAACAGAGAATAAGTCTACTGGGTGACCATATTGATCCCAGCTTGTCTCTATAGCACCAAGGAAGGTGCTCTACTAAATGTGAGTGTATTTTAAACTTTACCATACCTCGCTTGTATAAACAATACTAGGCCATATAGGCACCCTTGTGTTCTTTATACTCCTCTACAGATTGCAGACTATATACCGGAGGCCAGTCTTCTGGGTGACTGTATTTTATCGTAGATCGCTCCATCTGCACCACTAGGGGTGCCACATCACATGAGAGTTTAATCATCACAGATATCTATCTGACTGATCCATACAATATTCTGACAGAGGCTCTAGCAAAGATCCAAATGCCAGAAATTATAAGGCAACCCAGTGATTTCATCGAGTTCTCATGCATTTTGTGTAAGTCATGGAAAATAGGGGTTATTAGAAATTCTCGTCTAGATTTAGAGTTTTGTCGGTAAGGACCCGCGTAGCTAATGCTGGCTTTTTTCTGGCCGCACCATAAAAATAACTCTGGTATTGAGAGTCCACATAAAGGCTGCGTTAGGCTCAAAGAAAGGAGCGTAGAGCATATTTAACGCAGCTTCAACTCTTGATACCAGAGTTGCTTACGGACGCGGCCAGCCTCAAAAACGTGCTCGTGCACGATTCCCCCATAGGAAACAATGGGGCTGTTTGAGCTGAAAAAAAACCTAACACCTGCAAAAAAGCCGCGTTCAGCTCCTAACGCAGCCCCATTGTTTGCTATGGGGAAACACTTCCTACGTCTGCACCTAACACCCTAACATGTACCCCGAGTCTAAACACCCCTAGCCTTACACTTATTAACCCCTAATCTGCCGCCCCCGCTATCGCTGACCCCTGCATATTATTTTTAACCCCTAATCTGCCGCTCCATAAACCGCCGCTACTTACATTATCCTTATGTACCCCTAATCTGCTGCCCCTAACAATACCGACCCCTATATTATATTTATTATCCCCTAATCTGCCCCCCACAACGTCGCCTCCACCTGCCTACACTTATTAACCCCTAATCTGCCGAGCGGACCGCACCACTATCATAATAAAGTTATTAACCCCTAATCCGCCTCACTAACCCTATAATAAATAGTATTAACCCCTAATCTGCCCTCCCTAACATCGCTGACACCTAACTTCAATTATTAACCCCTAATCTGCCGACCGGAGCTCACCGCTATTCTAATAAATGTATTAACCCCTAAAGCTAAGTCTAACCCTAACACTAACACCCCCCTAACTTAAATATAATTTAAATCTAACAAAATTAATTAACTCTTATTAAATAAATTATTCCTATTTAAAGCTAAATACTTACCTGTAAAATAAATCCTAATATAGCTACAATATAAATTATATTTATATTATAGCTATTTTAGGATTAATATTTATTTTACAGGTAACTTTGTATTTATTTTAACCAGGTACAATAGCTATTAAATAGTTAAGAACTATTTAATAGCTAAAATAGTTAAAAAAATTACAAAATTACCTGTAAAATAAATCCTAACCTAAGTTACAATTAAACCTAACACTATACTATCATTAAATTAATTAAATAAAATACCTACAATTACCTACAATTAAACCTAACACTACACTATCAATACATTAATTAAATACAATACCTACAAATAACTACAATGAAATAAACTAACTAAAGTACAAAAAATAAAAAAGAACTAAGTTACAAAAAATAAAAAAATATTTACAAACATACGAAAAATATTACAACAATTTTAAACTAATTACACCTACTCTAAGCCCCCTAATAAAATAACAAAGACCCCCAAAATAAAAAATGCCCTACCCTATTCTAAATTACTAAAGTTCAAAGCTCTTTTACCTTACCAGCCCTGAACAGGGCCCTTTGTGGGGCATGCCCCAAGAAGTTCAGCTCTTTTGCCTGTAAAAAAAAACATACAATACCCCCCCCTCAACATTACAACCCACCACCCACATACCACTAATCTAACCCAAACCCCCCTTAAATAAACCTAACACTAAGCCCCTGAAGATCATCCTACCTTGTCTTCACCTCACCGGGTATCACCGATCGGTCCTGGCTCCAAAATCTTCATCCAACCCAAGCTGGGGCTGGCGATCCATCATCCGGTGGCTGAAGAGGTCCAGAAGAGGCTCCAAAGTCTTCATCCTATCCGGGAAGAAGAGTAGATCCGGACCGGCAACCATCATCTTCCAAGCGGCATCTTCTATCTTCATCCGATGAGGACCGGCTCCATCCTGAAGACCTCCACCGTGGACCCATCTTCATTCGGCGACGTCCAACTGAAGAATGACGGTTCCTTTAAGGGACGTCATCCAAGATGGCGTCCCTCGAATTCTGATTGGCTGATAGGATTCTATCAGCCAATCGGAATTAAGGTAGGAATATTCTGATTGGCTGATAGGATTCTATCAGCCAATCGGAATTAAGGTAGGAATATTCTGATTGGCTGATTCCATCAGCCAATCAGAATCAAGATCAATCCGATTGGCTGATCCAATCAGCCAATCAGATTGAGCTTGCATTCTATTGGCTGATCGGAACAGCCAATAGAATGCAAGCTCAATCTGATTGACTGATTGGATCAGCCAATTGGATTGAACTTGATTCTGATTGGCTGATTCCATCAGCCAATCAGAATATTCCTACCTTAATTCCGATTGGCTGATAGAATCCTATCAGCCAATCGGAATTCGAGGGACGCCATCTTGGATGACGTCCCTTAAAGGAACCGTCATTCTTCAGTTGGACGTCGCCAGATGAAGATGGGTCCGCGGTGGAGGTCTTCAGGATGGAGCCGGTCCTCATCGGATGAAGATAGAAGATGCCGCTTGGAAGATGAGGGTTGCCGGTCCGGATCTACTCTTCTTCCCGGATAGGATGAAGACTTTGGAGCCTCTTCTGGACCTCTTCAGCCACCGGATGATGGATCGCCAGCCCCCGCTTGGGTTGGATGAAGATTTTGGAGACAGGACCGATCGGTGATACCCGGTGAGGTGAAGACAAGGTAGGATGATCTTCAGGGGCTTAGTGTTAGTTTTATTTAAGGGGGGTTTGGGTTAGATTAGGGGTATGTGGGTGGTGGGTTGTAATGTTGGGGGGGGTATTGTAAGTTTTTTTTACAGGCAAAAGAGCTGAACTTCTTGGGGCATGCCCCGCAAAGGGCCCTGTTCAGGGCTGGTAAGGTAAAAGAGCTTTGAACTTTAGTAATTTAGAATAGGGTAGGGCATTTTTTATTTTGGGGGTCTTTGTTATTTTATTAGGGGGCTTAGAGTAGGTGTAATTAGTTTAAAATTGTTGTAATATTTTTCGTATGTTTGTAAATATTTTTTTATTTTTTGTAACTTAGTTCTTTTTTATTTTTTGTACTTTAGTTAGTTTATTTCATTGTAGTTATTTGTAGGTATTGTATTTAATTAATGTATTGATAGTGAAGTGTTAGGTTTAATTGTAGGTAATTGTAGGTATTTTATTTAATTAATTTAATGATAGTATAGTGTTAGGTTTAATTGTAACTTAGGTTAGGATTTATTTTACAGGTAATTTTGTAATTATTTTAACTATTTTAGCTATTAAATAGTTCTTAACTATTTAATAGCTATTGTACCTGGTTAAAATAAATACAAAGTTACCTGTAAAATAAATATAAATCCTAAAATAGCTATAATATAATTATAATTTATATTGTAGCTATATTAGGATTTATTTTACAGGTAAGTATTTAGCTTTAAATAGGAATAATTTATTTAATAAGAGTTAATTAATTTCGTTAGATTTAAATTATATTTAAGTTAGGGGGGTGTTAGTGTTAGGGTTAGACTCAGCTTTAGGGGTTAATACATTTATTAGAATAGCGGTGAGCTCCGGTCGGCAGATTAGGGGTTAATAATTGAAGTTAGGTGTCGGCGATGTTAGGGAGGGCAGATTAGGGGTTAATACTATTTATTATAGGGTTAGTGAGGCGGATTAGGGGTTAATAACTTTATTATAGTAGCGGTGCGGTCCGCTCGGCAGATTAGGGGTTAATAAGTGTAGGCAGGTGGAGGCGATGTTGAGGGGGGCAGATTAGGGGTTAATAAATATAATATAGGGGTCGGCGGTGTTAGGGGCAGCAGATTAGGGGTACATAAGGATAACTTAAGTAGCGGCGCTTTGCGATCGGCAGATTAGGGGTTAATTATTGTAGGTAGCTGGCTGCGACGTTGTGGGGGGCAGGTTAGGGGTTAATAAATATAATATAGGGGTCGGCGGTGTTAGGGACAGCAGATTAGGGGTACATAAGGATAACGTAGGTGGCGGTCGGCAGATTAGGGGTTAAAAAAATTAAATCGAGTGGCGGCGATGTGGGGGGGCCTCGGTTTAGGGGTACATAGGTAGTTTATGGGTGTTAGTGTACTTTAGAGTACAGTAGTTAAGAGCTTTATGAACCGGCGTTAGCCCAGAAAGCTCTTAACTACTGACTTTTTTCTGCGGCTGGAGTTTTGTCGTTAGAATTCTAACGCTCACTTCAGACACGACTCTAAATACCGGAGTTAGAAAAATCCAATTGAAAAGATAGGATACGCAATTGACGTAAGGGGATCTGCGATATGGAAAAGTCGCTGCTGAAAAGTGAGCGTTAGACCCTTTTTTGAGTGACTCCAAATACCGGAGGTAGCCTAAAACCAGCGTTAGGAGCCTCTAACGCTGGTTTTCACGGCTACCGCCAAACTCCAAATCTAGGCCTCTGTTATTACATCTTTTATAGAATCTCTCGAAAAAACATCCAAGGAAATACCTTCTTCCTTTAAACTTTCAAATTCTTCTCTTACATAAATTAGTGGGATTTCCAAGTAATTTACGATAGTTTGCCATATCATTTAATTGTCGTGTGACCTCTGTCATATAGTCCTTTTTCAAAATAACAACATTGCCAAAATTGTCCGAAGACCTGATGAAAATGCATTGGACATTAATAGATCTTTTTTCTTTAAGAAAAACAAATTATGTTTCACCTTCATGTCTTTTTTTCTTTTTACTCAAAGACATAACGTCACTCTCAACTTTATTTTGATATGCATTAATGTTTTGCCCTCAAAATTGTACAGGATAGAAATCAGAGACAAAAGTCTTTAAATTCAGTCCCCTGGCTGAATCCAAACTAACCTCTGTTGTTAAACCATTCTCTTTTAGCCTCAACCCAAGTTCATCTGACTGAACAGTATTTAAACCATAGAAGTTTGATAGTCAATTTACATATACATTTTTTTAATGTCTAATAAGGTATAAAAAACTGAAAAGTTTGATGAGGAAGTGAATTATAACTCCTTGCATAATAAAGAAATCTGTCTGTAAGTTCAATATCAAAAAGATTTATTATTTTCAGTTGTAATCCATTTCCATTTGATGCCATTTAGATAGAAGCATCCTGTTCTCCTCTTAAAGATCAAGGAAGTTCTACATGTGTGGTACGTCCCAAGTTTCAGACAAAGGATGGATATGATATTTATCTTGAGACATCTGCAATAACAAAGAAGGGGGAAGGGGGAAAGACAAGGAACTGCTATCATATGAGCTTAAAGAATCCTGCTCAGAGGTATCTGGCTCTGTTGAGGAAAACATTATATTCCCTTTTTCTTGGGTATCTATCCTTGAGCTCTAGTTAGGGACGACTTTACTTCTCTGCACTTCTTTCTCTTATGAGATTGACTTAATATATTCCGAAATCTTGACCAATCATAAACTTTTTTGTGATCTTAGTCCCATTTGTTTCTGTTGAATTTATTTTACTTTTGCTCTGCTAATTCCTGATCATCAGATTTGCTTATCTTAAGTTCTGACTTCTTTACTGAGATTTTCTCTTTCAACACTTGTCGTTTTCTCTCTTTACTCTTAATCAGAACACCTAAAAGTGTTATGGAGCAGGTTGTAAAAGCCCCATTCCACTTGTTCTTCAGATCTTGATCTACTAAATCATAAGATCGATATTTTTGTAATGTATAAACCACAATAAATCCTATTCAGATCTATGTAGTATTTAATTGCTACAATATCCAACATACCTGTAAGTCTGTGAACAAATTTTTTTCTAACTGGGTAAACTGCCCCTTTAAATCTGTGGTCAAATCCACAGAATCTTGAGTAGTAAAGTAGTAAAGAAAAGTCTATCAAAATATTGTAAATCAAACAAGGACATCTTCTGACCTGTACGTTTATCCTCCATTGTATATAAAGCAATTAGACAGAAAAAAAAAAATGGAAAAAAAACAATCCACTCCCACTGAAGTAACAAGATAAACAGTTTTACCATTTAAATGTAATAATCATAGCCCCTCAAATGGCTTATACAAAGATATATATATATATATATATATATATATATATATATATATATATATATATATATACACAGTATATATATGTTATTGTTATTTTTTTTCTTGCACTCATTTTCCAAAGTTACAATCCATTTTCTGTCCTTACAAATGATCTTTCATAAGCACACTGGAGCGGGGTGACGGCAATAGCGATAGACTCACACCGCAAATCATATCTGGAAAATAGCCGCACTTGAAGAAGTCTAATTGTACTAATTGTATCAAACTTTGTTAGAGGTAAAACAGGGTGATGTTGGTATATCCAGACGTTTATTTATGCAACATGCTTTAATATTTTCTACGGAATACACTTTACAATTTGATAACATTTGTAAGATTTGAAAGAATAATCTTTGTATTTAATAAAGTGATGAGATTCTGGCATCTGAACTAAGTAAATGCAAATTTGTAGCTAAAAAAATTACAAAATTGTCTCCAAGATTTGTGATGGAAAAAACCCCAGTACATGTTTAACCACCAGGGGGAGCTTAAGATGTGGAAATAGTAATTGCATAACCTGTAGTTTTATACAGACAGGATCTGTATTTACCAGCAAGGTAACGGGTTACATTTTTGAGTTTATATTCGATGCAAACTGTAGTACAAACTTTGTAGTTTATTTGTTGGAATAACAATTATGGTGTATGCAGTATGTTGGTCAAATGGCAAGAGCATGAAGATCAAGGGTAGGTGAACAGCTTTGTGATATTATGGCATATAACAAAGATTCAGCAGTTGCTTTACACTTTAATCATGTAAATTTCATAAATATTCCCAAGTGAAAGGTATTTGTTATAAATAGAGCAATCTTACCTCCTAGAGGTAGAAATAAATATATGATTTTGTCTAGGAGGGAACTCTTGGATAAATAAATTGCAAATGAGGAGTCCAGGAGGAATAAATTAAGAATGGGATATCATCTACTTCATAGAATAAGTACAACAAGTAGGTCGCACTTTAATAGCCTTTTTGTTGGATATTATTTTTTAAAATTTTCATTGACAATAGCATTTAATTATTGCAGTTATATTAAATTGTTAATTGAGGGGCGTGTCCAAACCACAGCCATGTTCAGCTGTTAATTTCAGTAGCTCCTAAGGCAATCTAAGTAATCTACTAAATATCTCGATATTAATATGACATCCTTCAACATTGATCTGAATATTACCTGAGGAGAGGTTTTGGAGTCAGATAATATTGCTATCACTGTGATCCTACTACCAGAAGACCCAAACCGATCGAGACGGAAGCTAGCTAGTCACCTTGATAATATAATTGCAATACTATTTCAATTTGGACTCTACTGCCTTAGCCCTTCTAAAACTGATATCATTTAAGATGGAGTATCACTTTACCTCCCTCACACGGAGCACGAAAGCAGAGCGGGATGGTGACACGAAGGTGGCTGTAATGCAGGAGCCAGCCCTGATGTCCAGAGACCTGTCAGAAAAGTATGAGGGAGACCATGATACCAAGATAGATGAGCCTACTAGAATAGATGCATCGCATCCAAAGTATAGAGAACACATGCCGGGTACCATAACCAGTTATCACACGACACTCACGATCAAGATGGAAGACGGGAGATTGAGCCTGAGTACCCACGAGATGCAGCCCATCGAGAGGAGACTTAGAATAGACTGTGTCCCGAAGTGCTCAGTGGAACCACGGAAAGTCGCTGCATATACCCTCCTCAACCAAGACGCGACTGTAACGGCTCAATGCATAAGTTACTACATAGGACCCTCTGACCTCGTATCTGATGCCAGGACTGTGAGATTTTTCTTAGGTACCCTCACTATCTCAATAGCAGGCCCTTTTCTACTAAATTACCATCCAGAAGAGACTGGCGATCGCATACTGACAAACTCTCACCTGCTGTTCTATGTTCACGGCGTGGGATAGAGAAACGGAATGACTCTGAAGTCTAAGCAGGAGGATAAGGCCATAACTTAATAGAATATCTATTCTCTTGTCTCACTTAATTGTTCTATTTTTGCATTGCATGCTTTAACTGTATGATAATATGTGTAATTTACAGTTTGCTCTTCTTTTTTGAAAGCTAGCTATTACTAGTTTATATCAGTATACATGTTTATTAGTGTAAACCAGCCTTAAGGAATGTACATACATAAATGATGCCTACTGTAACTTAATATATATTGAAAATTATAGATCTCTTCACACAATATCTAATTCATGTACCATGCATCATCTATGTTACTTATATTCAGCACAACTCCCCTGAATTCTATTGATCTATTACATATATATGATCCCAAATGCTCATGTGCCCACTAGTCCGCTATGCTATACCCGTGTATAGGGCTTATGTTAAATTTAAGTCTTCCTCGTGTACCCCTCCTTAGCTTGCATTCTACCTCCGACATTTCTTCCCTCTATGTGTCAGTATGGTTGATCATAGTGAGGTTATGCATAGTAATTCCATATAGCAGCCCACAGGCTTTATATTGTCTCATACTATACCTGTCCTTTTTCTGTTCAAATATTATGGCTTCATATCATTAGAGCTTCTCTAGGGGGTCCATTTATCATTGTGTGGATGGACATGATCCGCTATAGCGAACCATGTCCGCAGCCCATCGATAAATGCCGACAGAGGTAGGTAACAGAACAAAGTTCCTCTTAGGCAGGCTGGAATCTAGATTTCAACTTTTGCTGATTGGGGTTTCACCAAACCTATACCAAATGAAAAACACAGGTATTTTGCCTCTTCCAAACCTTTTGTAAAGGATTAGCTGTTAGCCGTGTTTGCAGCACTCCCCCCCCCCATATGGAAAAACATCAAATAAGGAAACAAACAATCCAAATTTTTCCATCCTTATCAAACACCTTCCTTAACATACTTTTTAGGGTTTTAATGAAACATTCTACTAGACGGTTAGTCTGAGAATAACAGACGTTTTAAGATGTTTAATCTGGAGAAGCTTACACAACTGTTTCATAACTTTTGACATAAAAGGAGTATCTTAGTTAGTCAACATGTCTTTGGGAATGTCCACCCTGCTAAACACTAGCATTAGTTCTTTTGCTATTAATTTGGCGGATGTATTTCATAATGGTATTGCTTCTGGGTATTTTGTGGCATAGTCTAAAATCACCAGTATAGATTTGTGCCCCCTTGCTCATTTTAACAGTGGACCTACCAAGTCCATAGCAATTTTTTCAAATGGCACCTTTATTATAGGTAATGGTACTAGAGAACCTAGGTATGCCTTAAAAAGGGGCTGAATGATGACACTCAGGGCAAGATGAGCAATATGCAAATATTAAAGCAAAAACCCCAGGCCAATAGAACCTTTGTAAGACTCTCTCTTGTGTTTTCTCAATACCTAAGTGACCTTCCAATATGTGGCCTGTTGCAAGATTTAGTACTGTGTGTCTAAAAGATTGAGGAACTAGAAGCTGTTTTAACATACCAGTGCCCTTTCTTTCAAAGGACCCTATCTGGTTGTACCGGAGTGTAATTAGAAACCTAAACATTCTTTCTAGCTTCCACCGGAGTGGGGTCTTCTCATTGTGCTTTTCAACAGGACAGACATCTAGCTTCAGAATTATACTGCCATGTTCCTGACTGCCCCTGGTTCATCACTACTTTCTTCTGTACCTTCTGGAAAAAACAAACACAACATTTTGGGGATAACCCCTTAATAGCGTTTGTCCCCATGAACAAAAAATTATACTAATTTTCTGGTATTTACAAATTTCTGATTCAGGCACAAGGAATTTTACATCCAGTGTAGCCATACTACCTGAATCTAATAATCACCTTGATTACGAGTTTTGCGCTAAACT
This sequence comes from Bombina bombina, assembly GCF_027579735.1. Lineage (NCBI taxonomy): Eukaryota > Metazoa > Chordata > Amphibia > Anura > Bombinatoridae > Bombina > Bombina bombina. The sequence goes on from NC_069501.1 coordinate 821,815,007, forward strand.
GGGTGCAAAACTAACGCCAAAAAATTGTGTTATTTCACCCTCTATAGCGCTGCCATTACGAGTAACTGAAAAGCCTCCTTGTGCGTGCGATATAGTGGTGTTAAGCTCCATACCGCACAAAAGCCAAGGGCTGCTTGCTTTGACATGCTCGTGCACGCTTTTCTCCATAAACATCAATGGGGAGAGAGTGTTAGAAAAAAAAAACTAACACCTGAAGTGCGGAATGAAAAATCTCCGTAACGCAACCCCATTGATTTCTATGGGGAAAAAAAAGTTACGTTTAAACCTAACATAAACCCCAAGTCTAAACACCCCTAATCTGCCACCCCAACATCGCCAACACCTAAATAAAGTTATTAATCCCTATTCCGCCACTCCCTGATGGTATGTTCCTCAGTGACTCTCAAACCCAGAACAGTATTACCAGGTCTTGCAGCATCTTGATTTCTCACTTGCTCTGATTGGGCAGGCCCCTGCTTGTTTTCTGCAGCAAAATATCTCTCCACCAGATCCATCAACTGATCTTTAGACTGGGGAACACTCTGACTGACCCAATGTCACATGGCCTCAAATAAACCATTTTAGGATCTGGTCCATCTTATACGAGATGTAAAAGATCAAATATCTAAGACTGGATAGGTTTCTCTATATAAAAAGACCATGCATGAAATCTTTCGGTATGCACTTCTGTAGTCCGGATCTAAGCTTTCAGCTTAAAGTAATCCCCTGCTTGTTTTGGCTCCAAATCATAAAAGACCTTCTAGGGTTCTCCACTCAAAAAAGGTGCTGTTATGCTTGCCCATTAACTTGCAGGCCATCCTTCCCTCTCAGCACTCCATTCAAATGCCAGAAAGTATGCCTAAACATCATCTGCAGGTGTAATTTTCTGAAGTTAACAGCTTGCATGGATAATCTTAGCCTCTGGATGTGTCCCTTCAGGGATTCTAGTCAAACCCCTAACCAAGGCATGAATCTCCTGCTGTATAATGATGGTAGCCTGTTGATGCTCATCCCTGAGCACAGGGTTTGATTCTGAATCATGGCATCTGTATTTGCTTTTTCAGCAATTACCAGTTGCTGCAAAGCTGCCATTGTTTCTTGCTGTGCAGTTATGGCTTGTTGATGCATGACTGTAACATGCTGCTTTGAAGTTGTAGCTTGCAGTAAAGCATTTACAACTTTTTCCATTTTTGCCGACAGCTAGTTTCCTCTTCAGTACCCACAAGATTCTTCAATACAGGGGTCGCAAACTCAACCACATGTAACAGTGTACCTGGGACTTTACCTGCTTATCTCTCTAGGGCTTTAAGAAAATCACATCCAAACTGTTGTCAATTTGAAAGGCCTGCAGCCTGTTTACTTGCAGTTCACAGCAGTATTCAAGTAATCAATCAAATAATGAGTTTGTCAACATATAGTCCAGAATATAATCCAAATAGCAACAGTGTTTAAACACTGGTTCATTCCAGTATATTACACTCCACCTTTCCTTTACCTATAATGACACAGATCTCTATAATTACTTACTTAACAAGACCTTTACAACAGATTAACTTAATCACATTAATTAACACAGTGAGAAAGGACCCTGTAAAATCTGGACTGGATCCTGTTCAATCAATCACCCTGATAGTGAAGAGGAGAATTGCCCCACCCGTCTCTTCTAAATACTCCACCCCAGGGAACTCATAATACACATTAACTAAAGCAGGTTAGTTTAAACACTGTCCTTCCCTGGGGCTGCCTGTTATTCCAAATATCAGGGTAGTGATTTCTTAAAACACTGGATCCTAAATACACCCTTTCCACAACTCTGCTTAGAACTCTGTCACAATATATATTCAGAATATATAGCAGATTTACACTATACCATTAATTATTTCTATATTATGACGTGAGAAACCTGCACCAAAGAGTGTGAAAAAAATGCATTTTTAATTAAAAACTTAATAAACAAAGTTATAAACAATAGTGTGTGTTGTGTGTGTGTTTTAACCTATACTCTATAGATAAATAAGGGATTATCTTCATATAAATAATGACCTTTCAGTATAGTTATGCAACTCTGATTTGCACATAGGGTCTCTGAAGAGCTTCTATTCAAATAAATGGACATTAATCCACGTTAGGCGATCACTATTACCACAGTGATCACCTGGCTATTATTACTTATATAGGGGATTTAGTTTTTCTTTTTAAATTGTGCTTAGACTTTAATCCCCAAGATGCACACAATTTTAAAGAGCAGGTGATAACCTTTCAAGCAGTGGGTATTTGGGTTTTTAGGGCTAAAAACCATGCTAAATAAATTGTGTGGATGGCAACCATATGGAGGTTAAGCGATGTGGAAAAAGTTTAATTTCAAAACTTATTTCATGGCGCATCCAAGCCTCCTTGCTGTTTATGAACTATTAAAGGAAGAGTTAAATCCACTATCTCCAGCTATTAGGACGGTACATGGATTGCCTTGGATGTTGAGTTTATTTTCTTCTAGCAGTTTTCTTTTGATTGTGGGTATGGTCAGTGGTTCATTGACTATATGACTATATGGCACCCATTTCAAACTCTGGGCACCCCTAGATCACAGAATACTTTTTAAGGAATCCACACTTTCATTCCTTAAATATGCACTTTGTGACTGTTCTAAGAGTATCGAAAATGTTAATGCAACATTTCCTGGAACAAATCATAACATATATCATGCATTACGGTTCTCTATTTAACATTGGTTTGGCAGCAGAATTACCTTGAGTTTGGCCGTGCATAAAATCTTTTATTGATATCAATATTTTTACCTCGGTAGCTTCTGTTTTTTTTTTTTACTCAATTACAACATCCACTTTCAACTTTAATCATCTGGTACCTTGCCTAAATGGTATTAAGAAAACACTTTCCTCAATAAAGTAAAAAATAAAAACATTAACATTTGGAAATATTACCCTATATCAGCTCTTTATTTTGCTACAAACACAAGAGTTTAGAATTTATAAGAATTATACAATTACTTGTGAAATTGTAAATTACTAAAGTCGGCAGCTGTGGGGTGTTGGGAAAAAAAAGCACGCTGCAAATTGCCTTTACATACTAGTCTATGGGAACGGTGTGTTCCCTGTAAATATATATGCATATGCTTATATACATATATATTTATGTGTTAATATGTGTGTATACAAACACATAAATATATTCTATACATATATATTTAAATCTGCTGCCCATCGCTGTGCAACTTACCTCCTTCTCTGCTCTAGTTCTTATGCGCTCAACTTGTAATACCAGCGCACATTAGCATGAGCTGGTATTACTCAGTGGAGCACAAAAGCGATATTGACTGCTCAACTTGTAATCTAGCCCAATTTATAATAGTCACTGCAGGGAAAATAATCTTAAATTAGACGTGCACAAACAAAAAATATGTTTAGGATAAACTGTTTATTACAATTTTTTTTTTATTCTTTTGGTTTTCCAAGAATATTTCATGAGGTCATTAAATTCATCTGACTTTTGACAACAATATGGCCTAGATAACAAGTATAGAGGAACATTTTTTATAACTACACTGAGGTAACAAATAAGCACTCTCGCGGTTAGAGCTTGTATTACAAGTTGAAAGTTGAATTTAGGGCTAGATTACAAGTGGCACGCTAATGATAGCATGGACGCAATAACCAATATCCCTTGACCTCGCTACCATTAATGAACAACTTTGATACTACAATTCCATGGTACAGCAAGTTAACCAGAGAAGAGTTGGTACGGCTGACTTCACTCAAATACAGCCTATATTTTTAATGGATATCACAACCACGCTAAATAGCACTTTTATTTTTAGTTGAAAGTTATAGTTTGCACTCAAGCAAAAGCTGAAACTGCACCAGAATATTTATAGCGACTTCAAAACTGAAGTAAACTGTAAGAGTTAAAAAAAAAGTTCTACAAAACACATAAAAAAAAAGTATTGCACACATATATACACTATTTAATAAAAAATATATAGTTAGGGGGGGCGGAGTCAGCTGTGGAGCCTAGCAGACGCAGGTATTGAGAGCTCCTGCTCTAATAACATAACAGAATGTACTAAATTACTCTAAAAATAACACCTTAGACAACAAATTGGAAGTAAAGCATCAGTGACCACATACTGAGTGAATTATAGAAGTGGAACCTAATCGATCTGCCATGAACCAGACAAAGTTTGGATTACCTCTTACCTCTCTGCATCATATTGAGAGAGCGAACACATTGCTGAATATTGTAGACATTTTGGTCAAATACCTTATGAACCGGCTTTAGGTGGCGAATCCGGAGACCAGCTTATATAGAGGCACGAATGCCGCCATTGAAATAGGGACATAACGGACATAGCAATTCCTCCAATAGTGAGAGGCCAGCTACCTCTGCCACCACCATCGGAACCTTCAAAAATCAGGATGGAGGGATTCTACCAACTATCTCTACCCTATTGGCAGAACTTGAGCAAAAGCAGAGAGAGGATTCAAGGATCTCATAGACACTGTTAGAAGTAGCTGCACAAAGAAAGTTGCCGCAAGTTTAACTTCACAGGAGGCTAACTCAACTGCACCACTAATAGACCATCCGGACTCACATCAGATCCCAGCACTGCACTTGGAGACCTCGCACATGACCCGGTTATCCTCAGGTCGAAAATCTGTTACCGCCAATTCAGAGGTACTTATGCAGTATAATCTACTGGCCTCCACTGACACTGTGACTCCCAGCGTGGAGTCAATGTTGCGCCACTTCACCCATGTCGCGCCAGAACGCGGAAGTGCAGCCGGATCCTGCCGCCGGGCCCTGAGTCTGGCTCTTCTCTGTGGGAGTGACACGTTGGTCTTTGATGGCCCTTATTACTTTACCATTGACAGACTGATGCTGGAGCTGGTGAAAAGACTAAACCGCTACGGTGTTGGCTAAAACTAACATTTTTATAATTGTATAAAATGGTTTATATCTTGCTTCATATTGTTTTATTTGCGTTACAGTGCAGGAGGTTCTTTTGTTAAAAATATTCAGAGCTCATGTTGGTTACTGTTTTCTATTCATATTGCTTAACTACTGAAGACTCTACAAGTAGGAAAATAGTTTTTCATATATCTTTTTTTTTTTGCCATAGTCCCATATTCTGAGCACCGCAGTCACATGGTAATGTCCTTAACAACATAAATACATGTATCCTGGTGCATGTTGCAGCTAACTCTACCTTTATTCTATGCCTTATTCCTTTAATGTTTATTCAGAAGTGGCAATATTCTTCTAGAATGTCTACCTTTTTCTAAGTAGATGTTGGAAACTGCTCCGATAATATAATATTCCCTTCCCACATACTAGATCTGCAGGCATATACATTATTTGTACCCATGCTGTTTTTGGTTATAAGGTTGGTTCTTTTCATACTTATGTTTATCCTTGTTATTAACTTCATAAGCAGCAATATACCCTGAGAAGATATCATTATTAAAGTGACTTTATATTTATAGAGATGCAATGTATAAGCTCTGCTGGTTGGATATATTCTATTTCGCTTAGGGATATTGTAACCTAAGATAATGTGAGACAGGGAAAAACATACTTACCTTCCTACTTAGTATATACACTTTGCTGTTTACTTAACATATACACATAGAAATGGCAAGTTAGATCTAGGGCTCCCTCATTTTCAAGTAGTGCTCTAATTACCTTCCTTTATCTGTTAGTATAGTTCATATGATTTAAAATTATGTCCTATGGATATGATATATGTGCCTTCCTATTCTCTCCTTAAAGTATCAATCTAGTGAAATAATCAATATCCCCCCTCTATAAGATCGCTCCCTTGGCCCCTTAAACTGACTTGTACATACCCTATGACACATGGGTTAACGCCACACTGTTGATGAGGACAACCATTACTCCTAGTTGTCTCTGTAGGATATATATATACATCTAGAGGTCACGCTCAGACTATATCGAACCTAAGTTTATCTACCTACCCAAGTCTATGACTCATTATCACAAGCCATGCTGTACCTTCAGTCTTATTGTTATAGGTCTAAGAGTAGGGGCATTTTTACATAATACTACTTTGTTGGAGAGGTATACTTTGTCGTTATAGTAGTCTATAGTTTAATTTACTCACACCATTGAAAAGTCGGGACAGTCTGATCGGCACATATATATGCTCAGGACATCTCTCACAGTGGTTGCCAATTACTTGACGAGAGATAGTATACTATATCTAGGTTTCTTAACATCTTCAGTGCTGTATTATTGGGCCTGAGGTTGGGACCTCCGGGTATAATCACCTACCTTATATGATCTACTAATTGATGTCTTTAATTGGGACATTATTCTCTCTATATTCGCAGGATTTAGTCCACTCATGCTTATACTACTACTAGCAAGCTTTAGATTCGCACATGATGATGCTATTGTAAGGCCTGATGCCTAAACTTGGGGTGCACATTCACATATATATTTAACATTTACAGCGTGATAACACAGGTTCCGTAGCCGGGACCTCAGAGTACAATCACCTGCCTAATATGATCTGCTACCAGATGCTTTCAACAATGAAATAGTTCAGTCACTACACATTATATAGAACATTACATACAGTATCTCTCTAAAACCAGATTGTTGTTATTATGTATTCAGCCCTTTATATTCATCACATGTAACGGATTAGTCCTATTATGATGGTCTTAATGCCTTGCTTAGTCTATGTCTCTCCCCTCTCAGTCACGTAAATAGAAAGTCATCCCTCCTAGAAACTATCCATACATACATATAATATGACCTTTAGTCACTTCCTGCACCGCATCGCTATATCAGCTAGGAAGGCTCCACCCCTCCTCCCCCCTTACTTCACTCAGAGCGGATTTTGCCCATTGAATTTCCCCTTCCCCTTCTTTATACACTGTGGTCCAAAAGTGACTGAAACCAAAAGCTAATTCCCCTTGCCCCAATTTTATTAGTCTTGATAGCTTTATAAGTATTCCTTATGACAATGTGGGGACCATTTCCTTCTTTATACAATATAAAACTGAGGTTCCATTATAAGATCTCTTTATCCTCATGCATACAGTTACTATACAAGACATAGCTCTATACTCTATAGTTATAGTTCCACCATTTTTCTAGCTACACATCTATTGATAACAATTTTGCGTTTATATTGTTCTAGAGGAATAATATTTGTGTTGTTATCTTGTGTTTGTGATGACAATGTATATCCTCTTTGTATGTTGATATTGTCTATAGTCGAATCTTGTTTATGTTACATTTCTCACAACCTCAATAAAAATCTTAATTTAAAAAAAAATATATATATATATATATAAAGTTAATATATTAAAATGTTTTTAAAAGGGTTAAATGGATATGGTATATGGTAAAGTGTTTCACTGGGAAAGACCTCAATGTATACAATGTTCCCTCTAATTTTTTTTCCGTGCGTGCAATTATTATTTTCTGTGTGCAGGCTTGATACCGCTTGTGTGCGGCACTATATATATATATATATATATATATTATATATATATATACTGTTCTAAGAGTATTGAAAATGTTATGAATGTAAGTCTGAGGACGGGGGTGAAACCCCGAAACATCACTTAAGTAAACTTTGCAATACAAACGGAGAGTGCCTGCTTTTTTCCTTTGAACTGTATATATATATATATATATATATATATATATATATATATATATATATATATATATATATATATATATATATATATATATATATTATATAGGTGTGTGTATGTATATCTATCTATCTATCTATATATATATAGTTGTATATATATATATATGTGTATATATATGGGTATATATATATATATATATATATATATATATACACACACTGTATATAGGTATATATATATATATAACACACAAAATTTGGTGAAACAGACTGAGCATAAAAGTTTAGTAGGTTGGGACTGAGAGCTATTATGTGAGTTTAGACTGTTAGTTACCTTCTCCTTCTGAATCTTGCTAGGGAGGGACTCGTGGGGGAGCAGCCCTAAAAATCATGCTGCCAGCCAGGAATCAGGATTACTGCACTTCAGCAGCCTGCCATCACACTGTCACAGTAAGGAGAGCGCAACCCAGTCCTCTCCACACTGGCAGCAAATTCCAACAGCAAGTAGTTGGTACCGTAAATGCAAGTGGCATCATGCAGGCCACAGAGACTGTGAGACACACAGCCACAGTCCCCCCTCTCACTCCTAATAAATGTATTAACCCCTAACCGACAACCCCCCACATCGCAATAAGCCTAATTATTAACCCCTAAACCGCCATAGCCCACACCGCAATAAACCTATCCTAGTATTAACCCCTAAACCGCCGCTCTCGGACCCCGCCGCCACCTACATTATATGTATTAACCCCTAAACCGCCACTCCCGGACCCCGCCGCCACCTACATTATATGTATTAACCCCTAAACCGCCACTCACGGACCCAGCCGCCACCTACATTGTATGTCTTAACCCCTAATCGGATCCCCCTACACCGCTGCCACCTAAATTATATGTATTAACCCCTAATCTGATCCCCCTACACCGCCGCCACCTACATTAAATATATTACCCCCTAAACCTAAGTCTAACCCTAACACCCCCTAACTTAATTATTATTATATATTAAATAAATATAAATAGTATTAATATTATTAATTAAATAATTCCTATTTAAAACTAAATACTTACCTATAAAATAAACCCTAAAATAGCTACAATATAATTAATAATTACATTGTAGCTATTTTAGGATTTATATTTATTTTACAGGTAACTTTGTATTTATTTTAACTAGGTACAATAGCTATTAATAGCTACCTAGTTAAAATAATTACAAAGTTACCTGTAAAATAAATCCTAACCTAAGTTACAAATACACCTAACCCTACACTATCAATAAATTAATTAATTAAATAAATTAACTAAACTATATTACAAAAAAAAACACTAAATTACAAAAAATAAAAAAATATTAAAAGAAGTTTAATCTAATTACACCTAATCTAAGCCCCCTAATAAAATATTAAAGACCCCCAAAATAATAAAATTTCCCTACCCTAAACTAAATTACAAATAGCCCTTAAAAGGGCCTTTAGCAGGGCATTGCCCCAAAGTAACCAGCTCTTTTACCAGCCCTTTAAAGGGCTTTTTGCGGGGCATTGCCCCAAAGTAATCAGCTCTTTTACCTGTAAAAAAAAGCAATACAATACCCCCCCCAACATTACAACCCACCACCCACACACCCCTACTCTAAAATCCACCGATCGGGGCAAAAGAGGTCCTCCATCCAGCAGAAGTCTTCATCCAAGCCTCATCTTCTATCTTCATCCTTGCGGCGATGAGTGGCTCCATCTTGAAGACCTCTGGCGCGGAACATCCTCCTCGGCCGACGACTACCCGACGAATGAAGGTTCCTTTAAATGATGTCATCCAAAATTGCATCCCTCGAATTCCGATTAGCTGATAGGATTCTATCAGCCAATCGGAATTAAGATAGGAAAAATCTGATTGGTTGATTTAATCAGCCAATCAGATTGAAGTTCAATCCGCATTCTATTGGCTGATCCAATCATCCAATCAGATTTTTCCTACCTTAATTCCGATTGGCTGATAGAATCCTATCAGCCAATCGGAATTCGAGGGATGCCATTTTGGATGACGTCATTTAAAGGAACCGTCATTCGTCGAGTAGTCGTCGGCCGAGGAGGATGTTTTTCCGCGACGGACGTCTTCAAGATGGAGCCGCTCATCGCCGCAAGGATGAAGATAGAAGATGCCGCTTGGATGAAGACTTCTACTGGATGGAGGACCTCTTCTGCCCCGATCGGATGAAGACTTCTGCCCTGCTGGAGGACCACTTGTGCCCGCATCGGATGAAGAGTTCGGCCCGGCTGGGTGAAGACGGCTCAAGGTAGGGTGATCTTCAATGGGGTAGTGTTAGGTTTATTTAAGGGGGGATTGGGTGGGTTTTAGAGTAGGGGTGTGTGGGTGGTGGGTTGTAATGTTGGGGTGGTATTGTATTGCTTTTTTTTTACAGGTAAAAGAGCTGATTACTTTGGGGCAATGCCCCGCAAAAAGCCCTTTTAAGGGCTGGTAAAAGAGCTGGTTACTTTGGGGCAATGCCCCACAAAAGGCCCTTTTAAGGGCTATTTGTAATTTAGTTTAGGGAAATTTTATTATTTTGGGGGGCTTTTTTATTTTATTAGGGGGCTTAGATTAGGTGTAATTAGATTAAACTTCTTTTAATATTTTTAAATTTTTTGTAATTTAGTGTTTGTTTTTTTGTAATATAGTTTAGTTTATTTAATTGTATTTTATTTTAGCCAATTGTAGTTAATTTATTTAATTTATTTATTGATAGTGTAGTGTTAGGTGTATTTGTAACTTAGGCTAGGATTTATTTTACAGATAATTTTGTAATTATTTTAACTAGGTAGCTATTAAATAGTTATTAACTATTTAATAACTATTGTACCTAGTTAAAATAAATACAAAGTTACCTGTAAAATTAATATAAATCCTAAAATAGCTACAATGTAATTATTAATTATATGGTAGCTATTTTAGGGTTTATTTTATAGGTAAGTATTTAGTTTTAAATAGGAATAATTTAGTTAATAATAGTAATATTATTTATATTTATTTAAATAATAATTAAGTTAGGGGGTGTTAGGGTTAGACTTAGGTTTAGGGGGTGATATATTTAATGTAGGTGGCGGCGGTGTAGGGGGATCAGATTAGGGGTTAATATATTTAATGTAGGTGGCGGTGGTGTAGGGGGGTCAGATTAGGGGTTAATAAATTTAATGTAGGTTGCGGCGGTGTACGGGGATCAGATTAGGGGTTAATAAATTTAATGTAGGTGGCGGCGGTGTAGGGGGATCAGATTAGGGGTTAATAAATTTAATGTAGGTGGCAGCAGTATAGGGGGATCAGATTAGGGGTTAATACATATAATGTAGGTGGCGGCAGGGTCTGGGAGCGGTAGTTTAGGGGTTAATACATATAATGTAGGTGGCAGCGGGGTAGGGGGATCAGATTAGGGGGTAATACATTTAATGTAGGTGGCGGCGGGGTCCGGGGGCGGCGGTTTAGGGGTTAAACACTATATTTAGTTGCGGCGGGGTCCGTGAGTGGCGGTTTAGGGGTTAAACACTTTATTAGGGATTGCGGTGGGGGATTGCGGTTGACAGGTAGATAGACATTGCGCATGCGTTAGGTGTTAGTTTTTTTTTTTTTGTAGGCATTTTAGGGAGTTACGGTGCTCCCATACTCAGCGCAAGGCCTGCTACGGGTGCATTTTATGGCGAGGTGAAAATGGAGTAAGTTTTCTCCATTTTCGCCACGTAAGGCCTTGCGCTGGATATTGGATACCAAATTGCGCGGTTTTATATGTTAGCCTATGGGAGTAAAATTTGCGGGCGAAGGGTGAAATATACAGGCGTAAGTTGTATGCTACGCCGTATATGTGATACCAAACCAGCACAAAATCTGGCGTCGCCAGGTTTTTGCGGGCGACGCTGCATATCGGATCGGGCCCCAGACATCTGCAGCTGAGAAAAATTCATTTTGGCTGTATTTTATTAAAAGAAATATTCAGGAAAATTAGTTTGCCAGAAGATTTGTTGGATGCCCTATTCAGTATTCATTTTGTTTTAAACAAAACTAATAATGAATATTCCCCTGTAGCTTTATACTTAACTTTAGCACACTTGAGAGTCGTGCTAACTTGGTCCTCTTCTTCACAGAGGATCTTCTATTTACTGGAGGTCCTGGGACCCATCAGGCTAAGCCTCCTATTAGAGCGGCCGGGGCTGTGTGAAGCAGAGGACCGAGTTAGCGTGGCTCTGCAGCACACTAACGGCTAGATTTGGAGTTTGGCGGTAGATGGAGTGCTAACGCTACACGTGGTTTATGTCTAACGCACGGCATTGTTTGACTCCGGTATTTAGAGTTCAAACAAAACCTTCTAACGATACTCCTAACGCGTGTATTTCACACGCGGAATCCTGCCCGCGTTTGACAGTCTCCCATAGAGATCAATGGAAAAACAAACAAACACGCTTTTTTCACCTAACACTCGATCTTGCGAGAAATACGTACAGCTCGGTCATATGACGCATACCACATCATGCACAACAATAACACGCTGCAAATGTCACAACAACAATCACTAAACAAAGCACATAAGCATTACACATTCACAAGCGGGGGGGATTTTAATAAAATAAAATACAGGGAATACGCAAAATAACAACAAGGAAAATAAAAAAAATTCATACACTAGCAAAATAATCACATTCAATATCACTATATATTAGGACAAACATACATATACAACACTTCACTAATACCACACCATAGCAAATTCACATTTAAACATAATACTATTGGTCAATGTTATAGAAAACGAGCACTATGACATCATCGCATTCTACACATTCCACAAATACTAACTCAAAATGAGCATGCGCAAATTCACACACCTAATACACATTGCACAAATACTAATTGCTAATAAAGCACACCTGAACACAATTTACAACGCAAATCGGTACATCATTAAACATTTACACAGGGTATATAAGCACCACACAAGCATGGCTTCTTTGACTGTGTTGCTGGTGGGTCTTTGGAGATTGGAGGTTTAAGATTAGAGAGTTTGTGCATTATTGTGAGTGAGTTAGTGTTAGTGTGAGAGAGTCAGTTGTTAGTTTTATCGTGAGTGAGTGAGTGAGTGGGAGTTAGTGCTTGTGGGAGAGAGTCAGTTAGTGGGAGCGTGAGTGAGTTAGTGGTAGTGGGAGTTAGTGAGAGTTAGTGGTAGTGTGATAGAGTCAGTTAGTGGGAGCGTGAGTTAGTGGTAGTGGGAGTTAGTGAGAGTTAGTGGTAGTGGGAGTTAGTGAGAGTTAGTGATAGTGTGAGTTAGTGAGAATTAGTAGTAGTGTGAGTTAGTGAGAATTAGTAGTAGTGTGAGTTAGCGAGCGAGTGCTTTTTCTGTACACTTAACACATTTACACGCAAACACATTCAATACATACATACACTTATCAATAACGCTACATACACTCCATACCCCATACCCTCTCATACTACACTCCATACCCCATTCCCTGTAGTCCCATTCCCTTTCATCCCATTTACTCTTATCCCATACCCCATCCCATACCCATTCCCTAGTTCCATTTAGTTTACATATCCTCCTTTTAGTCTTCTTCTTCATTTTGTTCATTTCAATACTCCTTACCCTCTTTTATTTATATCCCTTTCACACTATCAGCACTTTTTTTGGTCTTTTTAGTTCTTTATTTTGACCCCCTTTCATTTGATCACACTCACTTTTTGTTTGCTTAGTTGGGGTTTAGTTTAGGGAAGAGATGGAGGGCAGGCAGGGGAGAGGTAGAGGGGGAGGAGAGGGAGGGAGAGAGGAACAGGGCAGGAAGGGGGGCAGGAAGGGGGGCAGGAAGCGGGGGTGGAAGCGGTGGGTGGACCTAGCCACTTGGTTCAAGATGAACAAGTGGCTGGGCCCAGTGGCGGACAGAGTAGGGCTTCACAGTCCGGGAAACAGAGGGCATCGTCACAGGGGAAGGCCAAGGCGACTAGGGAGGCGAGGTTTTCGATGGAGGAGAAGGAGGCCCTCGTAGAAGTCTATATGGCCAGGTATAGGAGGCTGCAGCATCAGAAGACCACCCCGACTGAGAAGAGGAAGCTCTGGCATGAGATAAGGAATGCAGTCAATGCAGTGGGTGGCCGGAACAGAGATATGGACTCTATTAAACATCGATACCGGGACTGCAAGATGGATCTTAAGAAAAAGTTAAGCCTGGAGGTCCGACATGCCGCAGGAACCAGTGGCGGCCCTGCACTGGAAATCGATTACTGCCGATGGGAGGAAATGTTGCGTCCCAGCATCTCCGAGGTGGATGTAGTCGGTATCGGAGGAATTGATACCGGGAACCTGCCATTCTCATCTGACGGTAAGCTCATTTAAGAATAAATTCACATACGAATGTATTTCAAGGGACACTATACGCAAACCTTTACTTTCATGATTGAGGTAGAGAATACAATTTGACAAAACATTCAAATTTACTTATATTACCTAATTTGATTCATTCTTTAGATATACTTTAATGAAGAAATAGCCATGCACACGGTGAACCAATCACAGGAGGCAGCTATATTCAGCTACCAATCAGCATCTTCTAAGCATATTTAGATATGCTTTTCAGCAAAGAATATCCAGAGAATGAAGCTAATTAGATAAGAAAAGTACATTAGAAAGTTGATTATAATTGTATGCTTCTAAATCATGAAAGATAAAACATTGGGTTTCATGTCCCTTTAAGGATCAGATTAATGCTATAACGTTGTTTACACGCATTCACAATTACTTTGCAGTTACATCAGTATCTAGGCTATAGGTTAGGTGTGCATTTAAACAGACTGAAAACAAACGCTAAAACATTCAGATTGACCAGAGATATCACAAACACGGTTTAGAAAATGCGGAAATCGTATTGATTGTTAGATTTCAAAGTGGATTAATGAGGCTGCATTTGTAATTGTATCGTAAGCTAAGTCATTTAAAGCTTTATTTGGAAATATGCTAATATATACATTTCTTTCCTTTTCAAATATACAGAGTCTGGGGAGGAGGCAGCACAGCAAATACAGGCTCCTCCTTTTCCCCGGGATGAGAGTGGTGGGGATGAATATCCACCTCGGAGGGAAGAGGCCCCCCATGACGAAGAGGCCACGGAAGCAGAGGAAGAGGCCCCGGAACCAGAGGAAGAGGCCGCGGAACCAGAGGCCCCTCAAGGACCCGCACCCCGCCGTGCACGGGCACCCCGCCAAGCACAACAAGAGGAAATAGCAGAGGTGCGGATTCTACTAGACTACATTGACCAGATGCGTAACTCCCGGATACAAAATATAGAAGGCAGAACTAGAATTCTTGAAGGACAAAACAAAATCATTGAAGGCCAAAACCAAATAATAAACATCCTTACTCGAATAGAAGAAGGCCAAAACAGAACCTTTAATCTCCAACAAGAGATGTTTAATTTCTTCCGGGAGGCGCATGCTGGTCTGCCTCCTGCTGGTCTGCCTCCTGGTCCACCTCCTGCTGCTGGGCCTCCTGCTGCTGGGCCTCCTGCTGGGCCATCTTCTCCTGCCGGGCCATCTTCTCCTGCCGGGCCATCTTCTCCTGCCGGGCCATCTCCTCCTGCCGGGCCATCTCCTCCTGCCGGGACATCTCCTCCTCCTCACCTTGGTCGTCCCAGTACTCTTCCTTCCACTCTTCCCACAACATATCCAATGAGAACTCGTCGGAGTCGGCAGTTGACCCTCCCAGAGCCTCAGCCCCGTGGGAAGAGGGGAAGGAAGAGGAAGTAAGTATTTGTTTTCATGTTTAATGTTATTTTTATTTAATGTGTAATGGATAGGTATGTAATGATGTGGTTTTCATACACTTGTGGATCACACTCTGTATATAATCTACTTCTATGGGACCGGGTCCATGGAGGCAGACTGTTTGCATAGTGTGGGTTATAAGTGTGTGAAAACCACATCACATACCTATCCTTGTTCATGATATTGATTGGTTTCTGTGATGTGGTGTCCAAACTGTTTCCCGAATCGCTAACAAAATTACCATTACAATTATCCATGATGGCATATTACTGTTTGAATGCCAATAACACAGCTTAAAGGGACAGTCAGAAAATTATTGATTACAAAGAAAACACTGTATTACGCATTATCAAGTTGGAAACAACAAAACATGGAGAAATACGTGTGACTTATGTGCTTACCCTTGTATCTATGACTATGAAAAATGACCACTTATTTGTTGTTCTGACATAACAACATTTTAGACATCAATGATCAATACATGGTAAATATGCTGTATGAGCACCAGGTTTTAGATATACAAATGCTATCCAAATGCCCTCTAGTGGTCAAATTGCATAATGATTACATGCACTCTTCAAGCTCTAAGAAATGAGCCCACGAACCTCATAGGTTTAGCTAGCAAATTAAAATAAACACAGACAAATGATTAATTGGTGAGAAACCTTTGATATCATTGATATTACAAAATTTACTTTTATAATAATGCAAAACATGATTTGTTTTCTAAACTGTCCCTTTAACAAAATTACATATGCTAACATATATTTGCAGATTGTTGGTATATCTACATGTACTTGTTCAAACAATAAATATTGAAAACAGATTTATATTGACGTGTTAAATAAAGTCTATTTTCTTAAAGAGACATTATTGTGTTAATTTTTTTTTTTTAAAGACATTTGTTTTAACAATGAATATGGTTTAAAGTCCTTTTAGGAGTGGGGGGTGAAAATATGCTAACAATAATATATTTGGAGATTAACCAATGTGGAACTCATACATGATACAAAAATAAACATTTGCATTAAAGGGACAGTATACTATATTTTTAACAGAACTGTATGTAATAGACACTACTAGAAACAACAAGATTAACATATACTGATATCAATATTACAAAGCTTTAAACACTTTCAAAGAAAATCGGGTTAGCTCTATTGAAAATATAGATGAACCCCCATTGCAAACGTAAAACAAGACAATACCCCATCATTAACATATGAAAAGACCCTTTACACAAACAGGAGAAAGCTGGAGATGGTACTCACATGAAACTTAGAGGCTTGGTGAGGAGTCTGAAAATTACTTACATTTTATTTGAACAGAAGCAAAATGAGACGTGTATTTGTTAAACAATGGACTATCTAACTAGAGACAAAATAAAATATTTTGATTTATAATGTGAGTGTCTAATGAACCTTTAATAAAATATACGACAAAATTACATTTAGAAGAAGTCGGCATCATATATTTAGCATATGATAAAGATAAATGCATATTGATTACTTTATTCTAACACAATAGCGCATATTTATGAATTAGATATCTTTAACATTAAACACAACAGTCATTTTTCATAAAAAGAACATATTGTTGACAAACATATTAAACAACATGGACTATAGAGATTTGCACTTGCCTCGAAATATCTTATGCATGAAAACATTTTGCTTTCGTTCGTTTATTCAACCAGACATCCAGCAAAAGAGAATGTGGTGGTCTTTATCAGCTATGGGTCAACAATGTAACGGGTCAACAATGTAACATGATGCAAACAATCCATATTCGCCATGTTTTTAAACTTGGCTTCATTCACAAACGTGTTTAACGTGCACAAACAAATATTTCGGGACTACGTAATACAATCAGACGGTTTTTTACCTTTGCATGTGACGTCTTAATTAACATGGCGCTTCCTTGATCACGTGAGAACGCAATCCTATAAAAGGCACATTCTTGATCACGTAAGAACGCAATCCAATAAAAGGCACATTCTTGATCACGTAAGAACGCAAACCAAAAAAAGGTGCATCCTTGATCGCGTAAAAACGCCATCCAATAAAAGGTGCATCCTTGATCACGTAAAAACGTCAGTCAATACAAGGAATCATTGGACAGCTTGGCAGGTGACGTCTTAAGCAACATGGCGCATCCGAGATCACTGCAAAAACGCAGCCAATACAAGGACTCAGTTGACAGCTTGGCATATCACTAAGAAACTTATTTATATTTTAGTAACTAGTATGTGTCTAGATTGCTATCTAGGAATGTCACGAAATCATGAATCATCTTTTCGGACTTGACTGTCCCTTTAACTATAGCTATGGTGTATATCTTTAACATTTAAAAGATACACATGAGAAATACATATGCCATTGATGTTTTAAGATATGTTTAGATTGTTTTGGAATAACAATAATGACACATGTATTGATCAAACGTGTCATTTATTCAAGTTGAAATATGGTCAGCCTACCTATAGCCATATATGGGAGGAGAAGTATTTTTGATCAATATTTGGAAAAACATATTCCTCATCTAAAATATGCGCATTACACACAGAGATTGATTTGGTTACACTTTTACAATAAGATAGAATTGAAAATGAAATACATGTGCTGTCAACATTACAATAAGATTGTTTATTAATAAGATTATATGTCCTTGTTCATGTAAAAAGGACAAAAACGCTTTAGAAATGGAAATCCATTCATTAACAATTGTGCTCACCATCACTTAAAGGGACATGATTTTTATTTTTAAAAAGAGGATACACAGAGACAATACTATTTCAATAAAATGAACACTTTACAGGGATTATATCATTGGATCAATCCTCAGATCATTTGTTAAAGGTGCATCAATTCATGCAGAGTTTATAAATACACACATGGATGTGAAATTTGAAATATACATATATAACAATCTATATATACATATATAAAAGAATTACTATGCTAATCCTTATCATGCAATGATAAAGCTTTTAGAAAAATATATAAAGACAAAAATTAAAATTACATTGGAGATGTTAATCTTAAAGTCATTTACAATTGTATTACATATATGATTCAGGAAACACCATTATTTTTGGTAGGTCCCTTTAAGGATCAACAAGATAAACTAGAGATTTCAATCAATGACATGAATAAGGAGGACAAAGAATCGTGCAATGACATGTCTTTTATTAGTATGTCAGAAAACATCAACAACATTTATAAATAATCTGGTAAAGATCAGGAAAAATGGAGCCATATGACAAGGTAACAGAGTGCATCACAGTCCATGAAGAGAGTTGCCAAGGGCCAGCATAGCCCCATTGGAGACATCTGACAAGGTAACAGAGTGCATCACAGTCCATGAAGAGAGTTGCCCAGGGCCAGCATAGCCCATTGTAGACATATGACAGGGTAACAGAGTGCATCACAGTCCATGAAGAGAGTTGCCAAGGGCCAGCATAGCCCCATTGGAGCCATATGACAAGGTAACAGAGTGCATCACAGTCCATGAAGAGAGTTGCCAAGGGCCAGCATAGCCTCATTGGAGACATATGACAAGGTAACAGAGTGCATCACAGTCCATGAAGAGAGTTGCCAAGGGCCAGCATAGCCCCATTGGAGCCATATGACAAGGTAACAGAGTGCATCACAGTCCATGAAGAGAGTTGCCAAGGGCCAGCATAGCCCCATTGGAGCCATATGACAAGGTAACAGAGTGCATCACAGTCCATGAAGAGAGTTGCCAAGGGCCAGCATAGCCGCATTGGAGACATATGACAAGGTAAAAGAGTGCAACAGGCACAACAATAAACAGAAAAAAAGGCCAAATGGCAACCATAAAACCAAACATCAACATGTGGACGGAGGATTCTTATCAGCGCCCTTGGAGCATCTCCAGATCCTCCACTTACTGGTCATCCCCTTCATCGCCCTGTGCCTGTCCAGCTACAGATTCAAGCATTGAGTTCCACCGCCTCATCTGACGTAGAGTCATATGCTGAACCTGTAGCTGGGCCTGCATGGTGTCGGCCATCCCTCTCAGGACAGCTGCGTTCCTCAACACGGCCTGCTCTATGCGTGCTAGACCTTCGAGCGTGAGCCATGTTGAGTCACAGCCTAAAATAAAGAAAAAAACAAATATAAATGATAATTACACAACAGACAAAATCAAAAGCAAAGATACATTGTCATCATAAAGACAAATCATTCTTTAAATTAATTTGTTGACATTGATTATTTACACATGAAATATGTTCTTCAGACAGACCTAAACCATTAAATGGACATTTTAATCCAACATGTTGTCCCCTTTAATTGGTTTTTGATGATCCACTTTTACAGCTTGAGTGTATAAAATCTTGTTAAAGGATTTACATTGTACTTACATTAGCAATTTAAAGATTTTTGTTATACTGTGGTAGGCACACCTATCCTTAAACATTTTGGCTTTGAGGACAAGCTGTGAAAACATAGCAACCAGAAGAAATTACATTCCCACAGGGTTATACAAGAGATAATGTATGAACATTTGTACATACATTGTTGGATCCAAATAGTGGTGATTGGTATATGTAGTGATATCAAATTAAAGGGACAGTAAACCTAAATATTTTAGTTACTGATTCAGATAGAGTATGACATTAAAAAAAAAAATAATAATTTACTTGTATTCTTTAAATGTTAGAATTATCTAGCTATATTTTAAATGCAAGAATGTAAGTTTATCGGGCAGGCCATTTTTGGTTATCAACTTTGGTTGTCCCTGCTGATTGATGGATACA
Organism: Bombina bombina; assembly: GCF_027579735.1. Classification (NCBI taxonomy): domain Eukaryota; kingdom Metazoa; phylum Chordata; class Amphibia; order Anura; family Bombinatoridae; genus Bombina; species Bombina bombina. The sequence continues at coordinate 821,835,235 of NC_069501.1, forward strand.
TTCATCCAACAATAAAGAAAGATGTCCATATTTTATTGGAATAAAAAAAAATATAGGCATTTCTTTGTTTCAATAAAGATAGCAAGAGAATGAAGAATAATTGATAAGAGTAGTAAATTATAAATTTGATTAACATTGCATGCTCTATTTGAATCACAATTGAAAATTTTTCATTCAGTGTACCTTTAAGTATCTTATAATGTTGATTTTGAATAATACTTACAGCTGTGCCTGGGAAGGACAATCCGACACCCAGGACAATGAAGGTTGAGACAGGGGGGAGGGATGGGATTGGGTTGTGGAGGGATGGGATTGGGTTGGGGAGGGATGGGCTGCTGCTCTGGGGTAGCCCGTACAGCTGGGGAGTGGTGAGTTGGGGGCAGGGCAGCTGGGGTAGCTGTACGGGCCAAAAGATGGGGAGAGCTGCGAAGGGGGACAAAGGGGCGTTTTTTTGGAGGTATAGAACAGGACAAATGGGAAGGGCCGGGAGGGGCAGGGGGCTGGGTAGGGGGCTGGGCAGGGTACTGGGCAGGGGGCTGGGCAGGGGGCTGGGCAGGGGACTTGGCAGGGGGCTGGGCAGGGGGCTGGGCAGGGGGCTGGCCAGGGGACTGGGCAGGGGAGGAACAATGATGACCAGAAGCGGAGGATCCATCTGAAATAAATATAATAAATATATTAACCTCTCATACATAATGAAATCAAATCAATGCATTTCAACTTGATTATGTTTGCAATATACTTAGAAGTGTGTTTGAATTTCTAATCAATGATGACATGAGGATATGGTATGCATATAGGCACTCAGATGAATAGCAATGACTGTCTGTACAATTATAAAATTATTATTGTGGTTTGGCCTAGAATATGCATGTGACATCATGATGGCATGAATTTCAAATCCAAATATTTAAACAAATCCAAGCATATCTTAATGATGCCTGATATATAAAGGGGGCAGTAGTGTATTTGAACAGACAAATAATATTCCTTTTTAAAGTGCAAAAGCTGTAGACTTTGAATGTCTTCAAAAAAATGATTTCCAATAAAGCAACATGTTGGAAACATGTTAGATATATTTCACATACCATCAGACTTCAAGGGAGTCTCTTCCTCCTCCGTCCCACATGTTAAATCAATCTCTGTAAAACATAACATGTTGTGTACACGTTAAGATCAGATATTATAACATATGTTACTGTTGCTCAAAGACACACATCAATGTTGCATTAAAGATATACACACCCAAAGTTATGATTTACATCATTTTGATGGAGCATACAAATGACATTAGATTTGTTATTCTCAATGATTCAGATTTTCAATTTATTGTTTGTATTAATTTTTAAATCATAAAAGCATAGTACATTGAACATTTAAGATTTCTCATGTGTGTATCACTTGATGATTGTTGTCAAAAATGAACATGGAAACAAACATATGCTATACATCTTCTGAATAACAAAGGTGTAGACTAAGAAAGTTTTAATTATTAATCTTTCAATATTCAAATAAAATGAATATATAATCAGAGGAGTAAATTATATGTTTGTTTCAAATATTATGCTTCATCAGAATCATGTTCATAATATTGATTAACAATACACCTTCAATGACATATAAATGAGTCAATGGACTTACCAGAAGACCGCAAGGGCATCTCTGCGTCGGTGCTGGATTCCTCTGGGCTCCCCACACCAACTCTCTCTATGAATAATATAGATATATATTAGTGAACACATTTGGGATATCACTAAATCACATCTGTATCGATTTATACGAATAATCAACTTTAAAATGTGAAGAATAGAGCAGTCATTATAAAAAAAAATGCTTTATTGAATCAAGGGGATTCTGTAAAAAATTATGTATTGAACATATGTTTAATTTCTGACTATATTAGACATCAAACTCATCTCATACGATGCTATTGCATATCTAAATATACCCATTGAGCAATGTTCTTAAAAGAATACACACAAACCACATTTTGAATAACAGCTGTTGACAAATATAAACAAAGACATGTGGCACATCGAGCCATTTGTGCAATGTACAGTAATCTTGTTTAGGACACAACACATATTGATCACAATACCAAACCAAATTGATTAGTACAAATATGTAATCATGGTGCTGTTAGAGTATGCTTATATCTATAAAGTAACTCCAACAGTGAATATGTGAATTATATATCAATATTGTCTAATCCAAAGAATGTAAGGATTAATGAATCTATTGTTTATTAAAGGGACACTGACATGGTTTATTTCAATCATTGATTTCACTGTTCAAAGTGTTCCAAATGATTTAACATTGACTCCTATTATAATTTTAATGTTGCTACATTTTAATCTTAAAGGCAGATAAGCAATATTGGATTCAATAAATATTGTTTGTTGAAGGTATCCACCAATCATCAATAAAAACCCAGGTTTGTCAACCAAAATTGAGCTGCAGATAAATGTACATTCTTGATTTTAAAATGCATTTAGCAATAGAATATTTCACATATGATTATAGTATTATATTTAAATGTTGCTTAATATTGCATGCTCTATCTGAATGACAACATTAATAATTTTAGATCAGTGTCCCTTTAATATAAAAATATATTGATTTGACAATGTTGGTGCTAATGGATTCTCTACTCCATATGTTGATGTAATGAATGGGATTGAGCATGCAATTCCAATCTAATATGTTATTTAAGGATATCCTAGGAATTATTTAATTTTCATCTATTAAAGGGACATGAAGCTCTAAAAGTGTAATTGTATACTTTTTGAAACTATGTACTACTGTTACCTGAACACATGATTTTAACTTTTGGCCCAATGCCAATTTATGCATAAAAAAGCAGGATAATACCAGTAATGCATTGTTTAACCTAAACCAAAATCAATATGTTTTTAGAAGAACTAAAACAATAGACTGAACCAATGTAGCTCATAAAATGTTTAAACAAAACAATAAAATCACGTTTAAAAATCATTCAATGTAAAATTTAGTTGGCATGTCCCTTAAATGATGTGATCAATTTCAATAATGGAATCTATATTTTTAAAATCAAATCATATGCAAAAGTGTGTGAATTTTTTCAAAATTTATACAAATAAGATTAAGCAATACACAAGGGAAGAATATAAATTGGACATTCAAAGAATCTTACATTAAAATTAAGATATCATGAATAGATGGGATATCTTAAATTCGAAAAAAATTCAGAGTAGTCTTACAATGTAATCCTATGTTTTTTTTTGTTTATTCCTATTTGTAAAGATTTTAATAATCCATTTTGCAGATACATATAAATATTGAACAATGTGGATTTAGTATGCAATGTTCTGTCCATGTTTCTAAGACAAATGTCAATTAAAATGAGACATACCATACTGTGACAAGCCCTGGCTTGAGGATCCAGCACCAACATCCAGATCTGTAATATATTAAATGAGGATTGGATATCATTAATACAAATCATGCCATGTTTAAAATCTTTACATTATTTGCAAATCAATTAAAAACTATTAATCTTTTGGTAGTCCCATGAGTTAATTGTTTCCTCAATTAAATTTATGAGAAATATATCCTGTACTCTTATTTTCAATCATTTGTGTTGTTTACTGTAGCTTTAATTATTTTTTAGTGTTATTTCATTCTCATCAATTGATAGGCATATGTTATTATTTTTTGGTATTCTGCAATTTGGTTTTTATTATGTATAATATTGAAAATAAGAATACTGTATTCTTCACATATATAATAATTCACATTTCATTTTGACCAACATGTATAAAGCAATGCCACTTACAGCAAACCCATGTTAACGTGTATGCGCAATTCCATTTTCGCGATCATTGCGCAATGATTCCAAGAGGAATTACGCATCCGTCATTTGACCAACATGTATAAAGCAATGCCACTTACAGCAAACCCATGTTAACATGTATGCGCAATTCCATTTTCGCGATCATTGCGCAATGATTCCAAGCGGAATTATGCATCCGTCATTTGACCAATATATATAAAGCAATGCCACTTACAGCAAACCCATGTTAACGTGTATGCGCAATTCCATTTTCACGATCAGTGCGCAATGATTCCAAGCGGGATTACGCATCCGTCATTTGACCAACATGTATAAAGCAATGCCACTTACAGCAAACCCATGTTAACGTGTATGCGCAATTCCATTTTCGCCATCATTGCGCAATGATTCCAAGCGGAATTACGCATCCGTCATTTGACCAACATGTATAAAGCAATGCCACTTACTGCAAACCCATGTTAACGTGTATGAGCAATTCCATTTTCGCGATCAGTGCGCAATGATTCCAAGCGGAATTACGCATCCGTCATTTGACCAACATGTATAAAGCAATGCCACTTACAGCAAACCCATGTTAACGTGTATGCGCAATTCCATTTTTGCGATCATTGCGCAATGATTCCAAGCGGAATTACGCATCCGTCATTTGACCAAAATGTATAAAGCAATGCCACTTACAGCAAACCCATGTTAACGTGTATGCGCTATTCCATTTTCGCTCTGTGATGCATATTCTGTAGAGCGCAAGAAACATCATTCCTATTTCATGTGTCACTAATCTAAAATCAGATATCTAAACATCATATGTAGTGTATGTTGTGAGATCTGTATAGGTTTAGTATCTGACTATATACACATTTTCTAAAAGTCTAATCAAATATTAAGATATTATATGAAGTTGGATAGTTACCTGGTTCAGATTCTCTTTCATCTCCTCCCAGGCCACCGGACGGAGAAGTAGCTTCCCTGGCCCCCGCGTCAGGACTTTCAGATCCCGCAGCTGGGAGGGAAGAAGAGGAGGCCGAGGATGGTGAGGATCGAAATCTTTTGGGGACCCGGAGAGTGAGGAGCTCGCATAAAATCACCTCATAAGGGAGTAGGTATAGTTTCTGCGGGGCCTTTCTTTGGCCCCCTCTTTTACGGGCTTGTATACAGTCCCTTATGAGGTTGACTTTTTTTGACAAGCGCAACCTCATATCTCCGAATCTCCTCATGATTTGATCCTGGCTCCTCTGGACGCCACACACCAATTTAACCACATTGGTGATAGACTCCCTGAGGGCCTTCTTAACAGGCGCATCTGTCGACCTCCTCTTGTTCCCAAACAGCTGGGGATAAAAGTCCTTGACGGCGTGGACCAGTGCAGCGCTCTCCTGCTTGGTGAACCTGGGAGATGACATGCCTGCTGGGTTGTAGAATATATGTAGGGATATAATATATACTGCCTGCAGGCATTAGAGAACTGACAAAGATGGCAACGTGTAATGGACTTTTATATGGTGAAGTAAACATGAGATGCACCATGGGACAAGTTATCTGTACATCTGATTGGATAAATGTTTGAAATATTGTTAGAATGTCTGTGAGACCATCCTGACTCAAGTTGTGTTTGTGTGATGAACTCTAATTGGCCATTCCTTAATGTTTCATATCTTAGTAACTTCCTTACACATACCTCCTGGTGGTGCTGTTACTTCATTTTTCATCTAGACTTATTTGTAACTCATGGGCCTGTCATGCGGATATGTGTGACGCAGATTTAATATCCGTGATCCATTAAATCTTAATGTTTAAATTAACTTTAAAATCTAATACTGTCACATTATTAAATGTTGTATACATTTTTCGGTTTAATAACGGTCTGTTTCTTTAATACAAATACACATTTAATATTGTATGTCTTTATTGTTCATAAAATCATTTTTTTGACTTATTGTGAAGTATTGACATTGCTCTATTAAATGTATTTTAGAATGCACATTGATTGTGTGCTATTGCGTGACATTAGACTCTAATGTTTAAAGATGCAAATCTGGTGTTTCAAGATCCGTTTCCCACGCAACATTTCTGAATGTTCAAATTCAGGTTATAATGTCAGTAACTTGGATAATCTGTTTATAGATGTTAAACTGTTTGTTTGTTTGTTATTAGTAAATTAACCTCGAGCTTGTATTTGTCTGAACTGCTCATATATGTTATTGTGCAATGGCGTCTTTATTTTTAAATAGACATTACAAACAAACAATTGTATCAAATGATCTGTAGAGATAGAAAATTGTTTAGACTTTAAAATGTAACTCAATTTATCTTTGTATTTAGATATCCTCAACAGAAGAAATTTAAATGCACATGGTTGAGCCAATCACATAAGACATCTCTGTGCATCCACCAATCTTCATCTACTGAGCCTATCTCGATATGCTTTTCAAGCAAAGTATGTCAAGATAAGAAGAGAAGTAAATACACTCTTTAAATCTCTTAAAGGGACACTGTCCAAACAAATTTAGCGTTCATGATTCAGATTGAGCATGAAATGTTAAGCAACTTTATAATTTAATCAGATTCTCAAATGTTAAGAATTATCTTGTTATCTTTCTTAGCAAATCAATAATGATATTTTAGATTACGGACAATTTTTTAAAAAAAACCTGGGTTGTCCTTGATGATTGTTGGAGAAATTAATCCAACCCAAAAAAAAAAGTTCTGTCCAGAGTACTGAAGCAAATAAATAATCAATTTAATGCCTTATTTTTAAAGTAATGATAGCAACATCACGAGGAACATTGATAATATGAGACAATTTATAAAGTTGCTTAAAATAGAATACTCATTCTGAATGTATAAATCATTACTTTTTTAACTGTCTCCCTTTAAGTATATTTTGAGTTCATGTCCCTTTAAAGAGACATTTCACAATAATGCTTGAAAAATCAGAAACCTAGGCACCTTCCTTTTGCTAAATTAGTATAACATATGAGTAAAGCATATTTAGATTAACTTCTGGATTGTTTTACACACTGACTGAAATATATATTGTAATGGATGTATTTCGCAGTCTTCAGCTTAGAGGGACATTAAGCTATATGTTATTTATGCATTTTGGATAAGATTATAATATTTGAACAACTTAATATGTTTTGGTATTCAATCATTAGATTGTAATTATATATATTCTTGGATTAAATAAATATCTACATAGGCTACTTTGATGCTGATTGTTGGTTGCACATAGATGCCTTATGTAATTGAATAAGATATGTGCATTGATGTATATTTTTCGAAGTATATTTAAAGACTGAATGTAATTCTATACTTTCTAAATATGTTTAAATTCTTTTATGATTTTTTAAAAATCAATACACAATGGGCTCCATGTACTAAGCTGTCTGCGAGGTCTTCGTGACTATTTCCGTCTAAATTTCTGCGTGCGGATTAATAACCGTATGTACTATGCCACAAATCCATTGAAAACCTTATATTAACAAACGTCGAGCGAACTTGTCCGCAAATCTTGAATTCTCGTCTTTTTTGTAGCTAGAAAATACTCGCTCGACATAAATCTCGCACAAAACAGTAATTACTAAACTATCTATTTATACGCTCGTGAATTTATCCGCACCTACCTCGTTAAAAATCCCTCGCCAGCTAATAGGTGGCGAGCACCATAATAAACAATAGGGTTTATCAGATCAAAGCCTACAACTGATTTAAAAGAGGTGTACAATTGAATGGTTACTCACTTTTGATCCTGTTAGCCATTATGGAGACACTTCAATTTAAATAATAGTAATTCGATTAATGTTTTACATCTTCGGTCGCTATCACAATCATCTGTGATCATGAATATTACATTACATACGTTATTGGTTAAGCTATACAAAAATCTAGCAGTAATCTGCATTGATTTAACGTAATTAAAATTGACGCACCAAAAAATTGATTTGACAAAATATCTTTACAAGATAGATATTTGGATAAACCAACTCTAATGGATAATTACAATATGATCATCATTCAATTTAAATAATAGTAATTTGATTAATGTTTTACCTCTTAGGTCGCTATCACAATCATCTGTGATCCCGACGATTACTTCTGGGCCTAGACGCTGCACCAGTCTCTGCTCGTAATCATTAAGATCAGCGACATAAGCTGTTTCACCTCCGGTAGCACGAGTTGAATTTTTTTCTTTTGCCAATTTGGCTTTTGCAAATCTTTTGATGTCGTTGTACCGTTTTTTTATTTGGTCAATGTCCTTTTTCCCAGGTCCCTGAGCACTGACAGCATCACTTATCCGGGTCCATATACTTTTTTTACGGATACTAGAAGTTTGCTTCGCACGACAACCAAATAAATAGTCATACGAGTCTAGCACCATATCGACAAGAACCAGGTTCTGCTGATGTGAAAAGTGGGGATTCTTCGATTTGGACTGTGAATCAGATCGAGAAGTAGCCATACTTAATTTATCGATAAGAATAACAGTCAGTAAAGCTTCAAGTTCTTGAAATATGCAGTCTGAAAAACTTTATAAAATCGACTTTATATAGTGCTGCAATATGTTCCCGCGACAAAGCTGACGTTTCTGACACCTTGCAGTCACGTGGGACAAACATGACTGACAGGTTGTAAGCGATTAATAGTACATTCGCAAATAGCGAGGCGTCATATGTATGGATCATTCGCCAGTGCTCGATGCGGATTAGACGCGCCTTTTTTTGGGATAGTTTTTAGTACATATGGCGGGCGGGCAACATCTCGCTAGCTGCGAGTTCAAGCGAAAAAATTGATGCTTTAGTACATGGAGCCCAATATATTTTGTGAATGTCCCTTTAAGGACAAAAACATTCGGAATGTTGATTTAACATTGTCGAAAGAAACTAAAGGGGAATGAAAATTATATATAGATATGTGATGTCTAACCCAAGAGGTAAGATTTTAAAAACTACATAATATTAATAACTATAGTTAAATGTCCCTTTAAATGACTCCACTAGAAATTAAAATCTATTAACATGGCATCCAATAACTAGCTTGTGCAAAATATGAAGTTAAATGACCTACCATTTATAAATTTAACAATTTATAAATTTTATAAAATAATGTTTTGAGATGCAAGATCTTATAAAATTAATTTTACATTCAACAACACTGTCACTTTAATGTAAGTGAACCACTTCCCCTTCTTAAAAGTGAAACAAATAAATTTAGGTCAAATTCTGACTACATATCCGAAATTATTTTAACATCTAAGATTTTCACAAGAAAAGCATCGATGGATCTCACTCCCCAATTAATTTAAAAAAGATAGTTTAATTTAAGATTCTCTGAATCAGTGGATTTTCAAAAATGTATGCATAATTTGATCTTATGCATGTGCTTGTCAAATAGACAACTACCAGTCATGGGAGTCAAATTGTTTTTTATTGACAGATTATATGGATATTTATTATAATCTGTTCAAAAGAGGGTATTTTATAATAAAATGTTGATTATTACCATTTAAAAATAAAATGTTTTTTAAACAAAACCAAAAAAATATTCCTGGAAGTCATCAGATGACAATCTGAAATTAAAAAACAAAATTTGACAAAGTTAATACACACATTGTAAATATTCATAAAATACATTTACAATCATCTTGTGTCTATGCTCTAACTTTGTGCATAATTTTATCAAGATATTTCTGATTAAAATTTAAAAATTTAAAAAACAAACATACACCATTATATTGTGTAATAATAAAAAAAAAAAAAATATCAGAATTTCTAATTATACATAATAATGTATATCACATTTCAATAATAAATATATATGTATGCTGAACATAAATGTAATATTTCATGTCCATTCAAATACCTCTATATCAACTATAATATGTATTCCTTTTTAAGATTGTGATAGCTAAATATCTAATTATGAACTAAGTATGACTAATGTATGTAAGCTACTAATATTCGACATTCTTCCTGTGATTCTTAACTAGCATGCATTGGTAAACCAACCTGGATAATGCATGGTCTTTGAAAGTCAATTCAGGGGTAAACAGTTGATCTTCAATAGGTGTCTTATTCATCACTTCATAAATAGAGGACTGAAATACCAATCTAGAAATTAGAAAATCATCTAAGTGTCTGATTGTGATACCTAAATATCGAATTATGAACTAAGTATGACTAATGTATGTAAGCTACTAATATTCAACATTCTTCCTGTGATTCTTAACTAGCATGCATTGGTAAACCAACCTGGATAATGCATGGTCTTTGAAAGTCAATTCAGGGGTAAACAGTTGATCTTCAATAGGTGTCTTATTCATCACTTCATAAATAGAGGACTGAAATACCAATCTAGAAATTAGAAAATCATCTAAGTGTCTGATTGTGATACCTAAATATCGAATTATGAACTAAGTATGACTAATGTATGTAAGCTACTAATATTCGACATTCTTCCTGTGATTCTTAACTAGCATGCATTTGTAAACCAACCTGGATAATGCATGGTCTTTGAAAGTCAATTCAGGGGTCAACAGTTGATCTTCAATAGGTGTCTTATTCATCATTTCATAAATAGAGGACTGAAATACCAATCTAAAAATTAGAAAATCATCTAAGTGTCTCCAATAGGATGCCTCCACAGCCTTATTCTATCAAATAGTTGGCACTTACCATGTGAACATGTCTTTGTATGCTTTTCAAGGTCAGCAGATTTGAAAAATAATGCCAGACATGATCCCATTGGTATTCTTCAATTTCAATCTTGTCTTTTTCCACTGTCAGTCTGGGAATTCTTCACTGTCATTCTTCGAATTCTTCCCCTTTCAGTCTTTACATGAAGTCATCTCCCTAATGGCATATTTTTTTTAAAAAAAATTACTAATACAAGTGTGTGAATCAGTTCTGTACCCCTCTCCCACCCCCCATTTCTGAATCAATTTCTGTCACTAGCTTACTAAGCGTGTGTAGCATCTTGTGTTATGTTCTATGAAGTGTGAAGATGAGTCATATTGAGCAGAACTAACCTCTAATGTGTGACATTGAACCATAGTCATGCTAGAGGATAGTTATGCTTGAGGATCCCTTGCTGAGTATTTACATTTTAAGTAATGTGTAAACTAAATACTATTTTAGAAAATGTATGCCATATGATGTATTTGTGTACAATTCATGCCAGCAACAGTCCATACATCTATACTTACCAGCTGATGTCCTCTTTAAAAACCAGGTGGCAAAGACTCGCTACAGGACCCAATGACCAGAGCATCACCTATATTAATAAATGAAACACATTTTTAGCATTTGATGAACAATCCTAACATGTTTGCACAATTCTCTACTTGTCATTTCCCTAGAGTTCACATCTATTGACAATACTCCAGTCTAACTTCTATTATTTACCGTCTAAAGTGGCGGTTGATGATGTCTGCTCTGACATTGAGCCCCTCGTCCCGGAATGGCCCCTCTAGAACAGGATCATCCTCCTCATCTCTGAGGAGGTTTCGTTGCGCCTGGACGCCCTGCAGCATCCCAGCCCGCTGTGCAATATTATGCAGGACACTACAGGCTATAACGATATTAGCCACCTTCTTTGGGTTGTACTGGAGGGCTCCTCCCGACCTGTCCAGGCACCTGAACCTCATCTTCAGGAGCCCGAACATTCGTTCAACCACCGCTCTGGTTCTCTTATGAGCCCTATTGTAGCGCTCCTCAGACACATCAGTCGGGCTACGCAAGGGGGTAATAAGCCAAGGCCGGCTCATGTACCCAGAATCACCTATAAATGATGAACAGAACATAATTTAAACTTAATCCTCAAAATAGTATTTTGAGTCCAAAAAAAAGTTTGTGTACACGATAATCCACTAACAAATGTTTTATTTTTACAAGAATAATCTAGTTCAATATTATTATCTATCTTCCCATTTCAGCCAAGACATGCTACATATGCGTATTTCTCTGAAACCAAACCTTGTGTAAAATAAAAACTAAATTGTTACATTGCATTCTCTGAGCATTTAAGGTAAGACATGCTACATATCTGCATTGAACTAAAAGTAGACATTAGCTGAAAGAGACAATGACATGGTTAAATTGCATTAGCTAATATCTTCCCATTTCAGCTAAGACATGCTACATATGCGTATTTTTCCTAAACCAAACCTTGTGTAAAATAAAAACTAAATTGTTACATTGCATTCTCTGAGCATTTAAGGTAACACATGCTACATATCTGCATTGAACTAAAAGTAGACATTAGCGGAAAGAGAGAATGACATGGTTAAATTGCATTAGCTAATATCTTCCCATTTCAGCTAAGACATGCTACATATGCGTATTTCTCCTAAACCAAACCTTGTGTAAAATAAAAACTAAATGGTTACATTGCATTCTCTGAGCATTTAAGGTAACACATGCTACATATCTGCATTGAACTAAAACTAGACATTAGCGGAAAGAGACAATGACATGGTTAAATTGCATTAGCTAATATCTTCCCATTTCAGCTAAGACATGCTACATATGCGTATTTCTCCTAAACCAAACCTTGTGTAAAATAAAAACTAAAGGGTTACATTGCATTCTCTGAGCATTTAAGGTAAGACATGATACATATCTGCATTGAACTAAAACTAGACATTAGCGGAAAGAGACAATGACATGGTTAAATTGCATTAGCTAATATCTTCCAATTTCAGCTAAGACATGCTACATATGCGTATTTCTCCTCAACAAAACCTTGTGTAAAATGGCAACTAAATGGTTACATTGCATTCTCTATCTGAGCATTTAAGGTAAGACATGCTACATATCTGCATTAAACTAAAACTAGACATTTGCGGAAATAAAAATAAATGGTTAAATTGCATCCTACGCTAACATTTTAAAACTACAGTGGCAATTGTCAAACTAATTAACCATGTTGTGCACAAATACTCACCAACGAGATAACCAGGGGGCATTTGTCTTTCCTCAAACGGTCTCCACAGGGACGACTGAGCGAGGATGCGGGCATCATGACAAGCTCCTCCAAAATTCGCACACACATGCATAAACCTCATCTGTGCGTCACAAACATACTGCACGTTGAGGCTATGAAAATGTTTGCGATTTCTGAAGGGCAAGTCATCAATTGGAGCACGCAGCGAAATGTGGGTACAATCTATGGCTCCCAAGACATTGGGCAATTGAGCAATATCAAAGAATTCCCGCTTCAGGCGCCTCCAATCACCATCATTCTGTGGGAATCCTATGTATTGCTTACTGATACGTACCATGGCGTCCAGAAAGTTATCAAACACCACAGAGAATGTACCTTGAGCCAGGCCATGCATGTACATTTCTCCGGATTGAAAACTCCCGGAGGCCAGGACGTATAGACAACTTAGCATCTTATTCATGGCGGGAACAGCAGTCCTTATTCTTATACGTGGCTCCAAATGAGGTTTAAGAAGATCGTAAAGGCCAATGAGCTGTTCGCGATTGAGCCGATACTTATCATAAACCTCAAAGTCGCTCATGTTTTCCAAGGTGGGTCTCACCCTGTAGACACGAGGACCTCGAACCAGACGACCCCTTCGTCTCAGTCTGAGCCGCCGAGGCTGTCTGATTCGATCAACAGCTAGTTCGCCAATAGCAGCACCAGCAGTGTCTACCATGTCATCGTCATCCATCTTTCAAAACAGCGTAACAAGGTATGCACTTGATCTGATGTGGATCACAAGTGATGCTTTGGCCATGTTGTTTGGGGGATTTATAGTACAATTAGTCCAATGGTAGTGAGTTTGTAATGATTGCTAATTGTATTCACTTGTTTGTATGTGAGCGGCGCGAATGCTTTCACAGTGGGCGTTTATTTGTTGTTTGCTGAAATGTTGTTTTCCCACAATGAATCTCAATGTGAAAGTGTAAAATATCACACATACAGTGCATGCTTGTAATGTTTGATCATATGCGTAATCAATATTTCTTAAACGCGATCTTATAGTAACAAGCACACGTCCAGGCTAACATGAATGAAAGTGCATAGTTGTGTATAATGTGCATCGAATGTGATCGATCAGTGTTGCTGCAACATTGTTTGTAAACGATAAAGTAACATCTGCCATCTGCAGTATTGTACATATAAGTGATTGCCGAGCTGTCAATATTGTATGCGTCTCTTTCAAATCACACTAATAATTCAGAACTTCCGGCTGTCATCTGTAGTATTGTATATATAAGTGATTGGCGAGCTGTCAATATTGTACGCGTCCCATTCAAATCTCAATAATACTGAATAACTTCCGGCTGTCATCTGTAGTATTGTATATATAAGTGATTGCCGAGCTGTCAATATTGTATGCGTCCCTTTCAAATCGCAATAATAATTCCGAACTTCCCGTCTGCCATCTGTAGTATTGTATATATAAGTGATTGCCGAGCTGTCAATATTGTATGCGTCCCATTAAAATGGCACTAATACTGAAGAACTTCCGGCTGTCATCTGTAGTATTGTATATATAAGTGATTGCCGAGCTGTCAATATTGTATGCGTCCCTTTAAAATCGCAATAATAATTCCGAACTTCCCGTCTGCCATCTGTAGTATTGTATATATAAGTGATTGGCGAGCTGTCAATATTGTACGCGTCCCATTCAAATCTCAATAATACTGAATAACTTCCGGCTGTCATCTGTAGTATTGTATATATAAGTGATTGCCGAGCTGTCAATATTGTATGCGTCCCTTTCAAATCGCAATAATAATTCCGAACTTCCCGTCTGCCATCTGTAGTATTGTATATATAAGTGATTGCCGAGCTGTCAATATTGTATACGTCCCATTAAAATGGCACTAATACTGAAGAACTTCCGGCTGTCATCTGTAGTATTGTATATATAAGTGATTGCCGAGCTGTCAATATTGTATGCATCCCTTTAAAATCGCAATAATAATTCCGAACTTCCCGTCTGCCATCTGTAGTATTGTATATATAAGTGATTGCCTAGCTGTCAATATTGTATGCGTCCCATTCAAATGGCACTAATACTGAATAACTTCCGGCTGTCATCTGTAGTATTATATATATAAGTGATTTGCGATCTGACAATATTTCTTAATTGTCCCATTCAAATCTCCCTAATAATGCTGTTCCAAACTGTTATTTACGTATATGTTGTATTGTAGTTTTGAGTGTTAAAGTTCAGAAAGGGGCGGTACAGTCGTGAATCTGTAATGTGTATGGTTGAATCTTCTAATGACGTCATGATATTATTAACCTGCCTATGTAGTTCTGAAATCCTCATTGTGTTGTTGTATTGTGCTACATTGTTATTGTGTGCTGAATAAAATCTAAATGTGTGCTTTGTGGTTGCGTAATGGGTGATGCGTGTTATGTACATATACGTATATATTGTGATTGTATCCCACATATGCTGACTTCTATATAGCGGTCTGGCATTGTTGTTCCTTCCCATAAAGTGACATCTGTAATCTGGTGTAATGATGTTCTTCTTGTACGTAATTCCTAATGGTTTATTGTGATGGAATCATGATGTTAAAAGTACAGTAAAATCCATATGTTCTGTTTTGTGATTCCTAGAGAGAATGTAATGTGTTTTTCCCCCATCATTTGAATGCACATGTATGAGTGAATGTTAAAAGTAATGTATGTGCATCCATGACTGATCATGTGTTAAGCCTATGTAGATATGCAGTTGCTGCAAGCATATGAGTTGAATAAATGAAATGCAATAATAAAGGTAAACGAGAGGTGTTTCCCATTGTGTACTGTTTGTGAATCCTGAAATTTTAAAATTATTTTTGTGTCCGTTTAAATGTGATTTTTTTTGTTTAAAATGTTTGTTACTAGTGATGTTGATTTGTAGTTGATGTAATATAAAAGTATGAAACAATTTAATGCTGTTGTGAATATTCAATAAGTACAATCGATAAGTCCACCATAGGGAAATAGTCATTTCTTGATCTCTTTATCATAGCTGGGTCTAACGCAGAAAAACATGTATTTTTTTCCTATTTCTAGCGCTGGTATTTGGAGTTTTTAGGTCTACGCTATTTGCGTGCGTTAGGGAAATCTGTCTTTTGCGTGCACAAGCACGTCTTCCCCATAGAAGTCAATAGAGGCTCTAAATTTTGTTAAATTTTTTTTCAAAGACTGGTTTTCCTCGTAAAGTGAGTGACGTCATGAGCTTGTGTGAAAAAGTAACTAAATCGTGTTCATTTTGTAATAAATAAATTTTTTGTGTATGTCATGTGGTGTATATTGTTTGTATGCATCGATGAGTGTATGTTTGTGATAATCTTTTCCATTTTCTGTCCGTTTGGGACCAAGGCTATTTTTACATTTTTGCGGTGTTTGTGTTTAGCTGTAATTTTCCTCTTACTCATTTACTGTACCCACACATATTATATACCGTTTTTCTCGCCATTAAATTGACTTTCAAAAGATACCATAATTTTCATCATATCTTATAATTTACTATAAAAAACATTATAAAATATGAGGAAAAAATGGAAAAAAACACATTTTTTCTAACTTTGACACCCAAAATCTGTTACACATCTACAACCACCAAAAAACACCCATGCTAAATAGTTTCTAAATTTTGTCCTGAGTTTAGAAATATCCAATGTTTACATGTTCTTTGCTTTTTTTGCAAGTTATAGGGCCATAAATACAAGTAGCACTTTGCTATTTCCAAACCACTTTTTTTAAAAATTAGCGCTAGTTACATTGGAACACTAATATCTTTCAGGAATCCCTGAATATCCATTGACATGTATATATTTTTTTTTAGAAGACATCCCAAAGTATTGATCTAGGCCCATTTTGGTATATTTCATGCCACCATTTCACCGCCAAATGCGATCAAATAAATTTTTTTTTTCACTTTTTCACAAATATTTTCACAAACTTTAGGTTTCTCACTGAAATTATTTACAAACAACTTATGCAATTATAGCATAAATGGTTGTAAATGCTTCTCTGGGATCCCCTTTGTTCAGAAATAGCAGACATATATGGCTTTGGCTTTGCTTTTTGGTAATTAGAAGGCTGCTAAATGCCCCTGCGCAAAATACGCGTATTATGCCCAGCAGTGAAGGGGTTAATTAGGGAGCATGTAGGGAGCTTCTAGGGTTAATTTTAGCTTTAGTGTAGTGTAGTAGACAACCCCAAGTATTGATATAGGCCCATTTTGGTATATTTCATGCCACCATTTCACCGCCAAATGCGATCAAATTAAAAAAAACGTTAATTTTTTCACAATTTTAGGTTTCTCACTGAAATTATTTACAAACAGCTTGTGCAATTATGGCACAAATGGTTGTAAATGCTTCTCTGGGATGCCCTTTGTTCAGAAATAGCAGACATATATGACTTTGGCGTTGCTTTTTGGTAATTAGAAAGTCGCTAAATGCTGCTGCGCATCACATGTGTATTATGGCTAGCAGTGAAGGGGTTAATTAGGTAGTGTGTAGGGAGCTTGCAGGGTTAATTTTAGCTTTAGTGTAGAGTTCAGCCTCCCACCTGACACATCCCACCCCCTGATCCCTCCCAAACAGCTCCCTTCCCTCCCCCACCCCACTAT
This sequence comes from Bombina bombina, assembly GCF_027579735.1. Lineage (NCBI taxonomy): Eukaryota > Metazoa > Chordata > Amphibia > Anura > Bombinatoridae > Bombina > Bombina bombina. Next base: position 821,852,655 of record NC_069501.1, read on the forward strand.
TGTCCCCGCCATCTTAAGTACTGGCAGAAAGTCTGCCAGTACTAAAATAAAAGATTTTTTTAAAAAAAAAAGAAAAAAAAAGCATATTTACATATGCTGTGTTTAGGATCCCCCCTTAGCCCCCAACCTCCCTGATCCCCCCCAAAACAGCTCTCTAAGCCTCCCCCTCTGCCTTATTGGGGGCCATCTTGGGTACTGGCAGCTGTCTGCCAGTACCCATTTTGCACAATCAAATATTTATTTCATTTTTATTTTTGTTATTTCCCCCCCCCCCCCCCCCCGGACCAACCCCCACCACCTAAATAACGAATAAGGTGTTTTTTTTAAAATTACTCGTCCCACTTTTATTTTGGGACACATTTTTTTCTGTAGTGCAGCGGTCCCCACCCGGTCCCTGCCCCGGCGCGCCCCCGCGCGCGCCCCCTCGTGCACGTGCGCGCGCCCCCGCGCGCCCGGACTTGCACGCCCACGATCCCGCCCCCCTCCACATGACAAGGGCCATCGATGGCCGCCACCCACCTCCCACACCGGCTCCCACCCACCAACGATACCGGCCATCGATGTCCGGTGCAGAGAGGGCCACAGAGTGGCTCTCTCTGCATCGGATGGCCATCTAAGGTTATTGCAGGATGCCTCCATATCGAGGCATCACTGCAATAACCGGAAAGCAGCTGGAAGCGAGCAGGATCGCTTCCAGCTGCTTTCCACACCGAGGACGTGCAGGGTACGTTCTCAGGCATTAACTGCCTTTTTTCTGAGGACGTACCCTGCACGTCCTCGGTCATTAAGGGGTTAAAGATATTTAAAGATAGTTATATTGTAATTTTAATTTTAAGTTAGGGGTTGTTAGGTTTATGGGTTAATAGTTTAAGTTAGTGTTTTGCGATGTGGGGGGCCCGTGTTTTAGGGGTTAATAGGTTTATTTAGTGGCGGCGATGTGGAAGGCCGGAGTTTTAGGGGTTAATAACTTTATTATAGTACGGCGATGTGGGAGGCCGGAGGTTTAGGGGTTAATAACTTTATTATAGTGGCAGCAATGTCGGGGAGCGGCGTATTAGGGGTTAATATATTTAAATAGTGTTGGCGATGTGGGTGGGTGGCAGATTAGGGGTTATTAGGTTTATTTAATAGTCGCAATGTGGGTGGGTGGCAGATTAGGGGTTAATACGTTTTAAATAGTGTTTGCAATGCAAGAGAGCAGCGGTTTAGGGATTAATAGGTAGTTTATGGGTGTAAGTGTACTTTGTAAAACTTTAGTTAGGAGTTTTGTTAAACATTTTTCTTCATCCCGGCGGTGCAGAGCGGAGCCATCCTGAAAGCAGATCCCATCCTGTGCGTGTCGTATAGGCTGGAACGCAAGCTTTTTAGAGTCAGCGCACAACCTGTAATACTGGTACTATGAAAATCCCACACAAAAACTTCATTTTTTTGAGTGTGGAATGGACGTTGCGTTACAGGCTAAAATGCTTGCCCTATAGCTAAACCGTCACGACTCGTAATATGCGTTCCTGGCCATTACAGTGCAATGGCCATTTTTTTAGCGTTAAAAGCCGTACCGCAACACTTGTAATCTAGCCGTATGGATGCTAATAATAAGCAACACTCCTGCAGTAACACTCCTGCAGACTACTATTTTGAGCATTATTTACAAAGTGTTCAGGTCTCCACCATTGAGGTATATGCATGTGATTGGTCATTTGGTGCTCTTCCCACCTCCCTCTTTTTGTTTTACATTTTTCTCATTGTGAACTGATGGATGGTTCAGGTCTCATTTTGGTAGGAGCAGCAAGGAATAAAAAGCAATTTTTTAAGAGTTGACTAAAGAACAATCTTCTTTTGAAGAATTCACCTAAAAGGAATAAGAGATGATCTAAAACCCTCTGGTCTAACATTATGTTAGAACTGAGAGGTCCCTCAATACATTTTAGAAAGGCTAACTTTATCTTAAGTGCCAAATTCTATACAGGCTACTGAATGTGAAGGAGAGATTCCTCCATTACAATATAATGCTAAAAAAAACATCCATCTATCTATCTATCTATCTATCTATCTATCATCTATCTATCTATCTATCTATCTATCTATCTATCTATCTATCTATCTATCTATCTATCTATCTATCATCTATCTATATGTGTGTTTATATTTATTAAAGTGTTTATTTTTTATTTATTCATTCAATTTATAGACAAGGATTATTTTCATTAGCATAGTATTTCATACTTTAGAGATAACGCATTACTAATGAGGAATAGAAATAAAACAAATCCTTGGGAGACAGCGGCAGAGGTAAAAAATTACTGCTCATATTAACTATCTAATTGTAACAATTAACAACAGCATTTATAACCAAATGGATTAAGACCATTAGACACTAATTTATAAGGTATAAAATATGGCATTAAAAATTCATGGGTCATTACCTTCCTTTGATAGTGAATTATTACTGAGCACAGTTGGCAGAGCAGATTAGAACAAAAATATATGGACACGCACAGTTAAAATGAACATGGCTGGTAAAAAAAAAAAAAAAAAAAAAAAAGGTTCATGTGAAGGAAACCAAGTTTCCCAACCAATTAATAGGAAAAGATTATAGTTTCAAATAAGATAGTGATCTACATTTCTATGATTCCAACAAAGCAATTTTAATGTGCAATGATAAATGTTTTCCTCCAACAGCAAAATGTTACATTATGATCAAAATTCTCATCACACTCAATTAATCACAGCATAGTATTTTGAAACAATGTTGAGAAGGTTATATTAATGTAGAAATTAATTAACTAATTTCCCAAACTATGTTCTAAATAGGCTTAGATCCATCAGATTTACTTTCTAAAGTATCAGTTCTACCAAAAAAGTCAAGACCTATGCAAAGAAAATAGACGAAGCATCTGTAGCTGCAATTTAAAACTCATTATTTCCAAATTTAACTACTGTATTTTTCAACAGATAAAGCATCTTTTTATCCATTGCAGTAAAACGGAATGTGACCGGCCTTTCTGATTAGAATGTCTATTCTTCCCTTACAGGTGTATTTCATCCACAAAGTGAAACATTTAATTAGTATTTAATCCTATTTTTTTTACAATCCATGTTTGTCACCATTTGCTACACTTATATGGAAGACAATTTTTAATGGAACAACGGATTTATTTTGCCTAAACATGTTTTTTTTTATTTCAATATTTTTTATTGATTTGAAATGTAACAAGATACATATGCATATACATCAATACAAAGTATATACAAAGTTTATGAGACTGAATATGGTATGAAGTAATATAACCAACACATATGTCTCTGATTAGAGAAATTTAAAAAGAAGAAAAAGAAAAGTTTATAATGAGGGTGGGGGGTTGGAAGATGGGGTTAGGGGAAATCAAGGAATTATTCTATAGATCAAGATCTAAAATTGATGGGGGGTAAAGGCTCTATATAGGGGCAAATGTGAGTGTATGTTGATTCCACAAGAAAATAATTTTGGCGAAGTGGTCTGATTTATTATGATAATTGTGATATAGTTCTTCTAAGGACAAAACATGTTTTACTTCTGATAGCCAATGTTGTAGGGTAGGGATCTGAGGTTATTTCCAGAAACGGGGGATAAGCCTTTTGGCACTGTTGAGCAATATTTGGAATAGACCTTTCCTATATTGACATTGTATTTGTGGGAGTATATTAAGAAGTATTATCTGGGAATTAAGAGAAATATTAAGGTTCAGTGTAAGATTGAAACTATCTTCCACCTGTTTCCAAAAAGGTTCGATAGCAGGGCAATCCCACCAGATGTGTGAAATCGACCCCTGTCCCCCACATTCTCTCATTTAGGGGAAGCTGCATGGTAGATTCTATGTAATCGCATGGGAGTCAAGTACCACCTAGACAATAACTTGTAGTTGGATTCTACTATACTCATTGATATTGAGGATTTTTTGACAGATTTGAAATATTGTTCCCAGCTGGAGTTACTGAGTTGTATGTTTAGTTCCTTTTCCCAAAGTGTTCTGAATGAAGAGGGTTTTTGAGAGTCTGATAACAGTAATAATTTATATGTAGAAGAGATCAGCGGTAGTGGCTAGGAGGCACATCAGCTCAAAGGGAGTGCATGGACTGCCGAACTATTTTTTTATCTGGGTGGTTTAGTAGAAAATGTCTGATCTTGAAATAGGAGAACCAAGTATTAAGTGGGGACCCTATCTCATCACGTATTTCTTGAAATGTTTTAATGTGTCCTGCACGTAGTAAAGAGTAGATGGGCACCCGAACGGAAGGTATTGAAGCATTAACCTGTTTAGTAAGAGTCAAACCTGGGAATATTTTATTATTTAATATAGGTGTTAGAGGAGAGAAGTGAGATGAGAACATCTTGTTATTAGCTATTAATTTGTCCCAGATACGTAATGTTTCATCTTGTTATTAGCTATTAATTTGTCCCAGATACGTAATGTTTCCTCGATAAAAGGGTTTGGTGGGGTAGGGAGAGATCTAAATTTACTTGGCATCCAACAGATATCACATATCAACAAGGTCTGAAGGATCAGATCCTCCAAGGTAACCCAAATTTTGGGCTTGGAGACTTGATTCCAGGCCACAATGCGTGAGAGATGCGTTGCCATATAGTAATTTTGGATATTAGGGACACCTAGACCTCCCTGTTACTTAGGTAAATATAAGGTGTTACCCGGGATTCTCGGTTTGCTAAAAGACCAGATGAATCTGTTTATACATTTCTGTAGATTGGTAAGGTATGTGATTGACGGGGCAAGGACCAACGTCTGAATGATATATAACATTTTTGGTAGAATGGAAAATTTATTGCGTTGATCCGTCCCAGCCAGGACAAGTGTCCAGTGCGATGCAAAGCATTTAGGTCTATATCAACCTTTTGTTTTAGTTTTAAGTAATTAGTCGTGATAATCTCTGAAATGGTGGGTTGAATGATAAGACCTAAGTAAGTAAACTGATTAGCTGAGACAAAGGGGGGTAGTTATCAAGCCGTCAACCTCAAATACACTGGAATTCCGCAGCGTATTTGTGGCGAGGCTGATTCGCCTTAGTTATCAAAGGCTAAAGACCGGCAAAAGTAGAATTTTGTGACGTAAACTTCGATCCGCCGGACTGAGGCCGACACAGATCGATTCTTACGTCACTCCAGATGTTCCGCACACAAGTGCGGCACAATCTGACTACTTTTGCTAGTTATCAAAAAACTAGCAGGTACGCTCGCCACTTTTATGGCCCAGCGTACCTGGTTTTCAAACCGCCACCCTGGAGGCGTCGGATCCCATAGGAATCAATGGGAGTCTGACCATAGCAAAAGTACAAGTTCGCTGCTGACAGATATCCCATTGATTCCTATGGGAGATGTCTACACCTAACACCCTAACATGTACCCCGAGTCTAAACACCCCTAATCTGTCCCCCCCTACACCGCCGCAACTAAATAAAGTTATTACCCCCTAAACCGCCGCTCCTGGCGCCCACCGCAAGTATAATAAGTGTATTAACCCCTAAACCGCCGCTCCCGGAGCCCACCGCAACTATAATAAGTGTATTAACCCCTAAAACGCCGCTCCCGGAGCCCACCACAAGCTACTTTATACCTATTAACCCCTAAACCACCGCTCCCAGAGCCCACCGCAAGCTACTCTATACCTATTAACCCCTAAACCGCCGCTCCCGGAGCCCACCGCCACCTACATGATACCTAGTAACCCCTTATCCTGCCCCCCCTATAATAAAGTTATTAACCCCTATCCTGCCGATCCCGCACCTCGCCGCAAATAAATAAATAGTTTAACCCCTAAACTGCCGCTCCCTGAACCCGCCGCAACCTATATTAAATTTATTAACCCCTATCCTGCCCCCCCTACACCGTTGCCACCTATATTAAATTTATTAACCCCTATCCTGCCCCCCACTACACCGCCGCCACTGTAATAAAATTATTAACCCCTAAACCTAAGTCTAACACTAACCCTAACACCCCCCCAACTTAAATATTAATTAAATAAATCTAAATAATATTTCTATTATTAACTAAGGCCTAGATTTGGAGTTTGGCGGTAGAAGGGCTGTTAACGCTCCGCAGGCTTTTTTCTGGCCGCACCATAAATTTAACTCTGGTATCGAGAGTTCAAACAAATGCTGCGTTAGGCTCCAAAAAAGGAGCGTAGAGCATTTTTACCGCAAATGCAACTCTCGATACCAGAGTTGCTTACGGACGTGGCCAGCCTCAAAAACATGCTCGTGCACGATTCCCCCATAGAAAACAATGGGGCTGTTTGAGCTGAAAAAAAACCTAACACCTGCAAAAAAGCAGCGTTCAGCTCCTAACGCAGCCCCATTGTTTCCTATGGGGAAACACTTCCTACGTCTGCACCTAACACTCTAACATGTACCCCGAATCTAAACACCCCTAACCTTACACTTATTAACCCCTAATCTGCCGCTCCTGCTATCGCTGACCCCTGCATATTTTTTTTAACCCCTAATCTTCCGCTCCGTAAACCGCCACAACCTACGTTATCCCTATGTACCCCTAATCTGCTGCCCCTAACACCGCCGACCCCTAGATTATATTTATTAACCCCTAATCTTCCCCCCACAACGTCGCAGACACCTGCCTACACTTATTAACCCCTAATCTGCCGAGCGGACCTGAGCGCTAATATAATAAAGTTATTAACCCCTAATCCGCCTCACTAACCCTATAATAAATAGTATTAACCCCTAATCTGCCCTCCCTAACATCGTCGACACCTAACTTCAATTATTAACCCCTAATCTGACGACCGGAGCTCACCGCTACTATAATACATGGATTAACCCCTAAAGCTAAGTCTAACCCTAACTCTAACACCCCCCTAAGTTAAATATAATTTAAATCTAACGAAATAAATTAACTCTTATTAAATAAATTATTCCTATTTAAAGCTAAATACTTACCTGTAAAATACATACTAATATAGCTATAATATAATTATAATTTATATTATAGCTATTTTAGGATTTATATTTATTTTACAGGCAACTTGGTAATTATTTTAACCAGGTACAATAGCTATTTAATAGTTACCTAGTTAAAATAATAACAAATTTACCTGTAAAATAAATCCTAACCTAAGATATAATTAAACCTAACACTACCCTATCAATAAATTAATTAAATAAACTACCTACAATTACCTACAATTAACCTAACACTACACTATCAATAAATTAATTAAACACAATTCCTACAAATAAATACAATTAAATAAACTAGCTAAAGTACAAAAAATAAAAAAGAACTAAGTTACAAAAAATAAAAAAATATTTACAAACATAAGAAAAATATTACAACAATTTTAAACTAATTACACCTACTCTAAGCCCCCTAATAAAATAACAAAGCCCCCCAAAATAAAAAATTCCCTACCCTATTCTAAATTAAAAAAGGTAAAAGCTCTTTTACCTTACCAGCCCTGAACAGGGCCCTTTGCGGGGCATGCCCCAAGAATTTCAGCTCTTTTGCCTGTAAAAAAAAACATACAATACCCCCCCAACATTACAACCCACCACCCACATACCCCTAATCTAACCCAAACCCCCCTTAAATAAACCTAACACTAAGCCCCTGAAGATCTTCCTACCTTGTCTTCACCATCCAGGTTCACCGATCCGTCCTGAAGAGCTCCTCCGATGTCCTGATCCAAGCCCAAGCGGGGGGCTGAAGAGGTCCATGATCCGGTCAAAGTCTTCATCCAAGCGGGGCAGAAGAGGATCTTCCATCCGATTGAAGTCTTCATCCAGGCGGCATCTTCTATGGTCTTCCATCCGGAGCGAATCGGCAGGATCCTGAAGACCTCCAGCGCGGAACATCCATCCGGCCCGACGACTGAACGACGAATGACTGTTCCTTTAAGGGACGTCATCCAAGATGGCGTCCCTCGAATTCCAATTGGCTGATAGGATTCTATCAGCCAATCGGAATTAAGGTAGGAATTTTCTGATTGGCTGATGGAATCAGCCAATCAGAATCAAGTTCAATCCGATTGGCTGATCCAATCAGCCAATCAGATTGAGCTTGCATTCTATTGGCTGTTCCGATCAGCCAATAGAATGCGAGCTCAATTTGATAGGCTGATTGGATCAGCCAATCGGATTGAACTTGATTCTGATTGGCTGATTCCATCAGCCAATCAGAAAATTCCTACCTTAATTCCGATTGGCTGATAGAATCCTATCAGCCAATCGGAATTCGAGGGACGCCATCTTGGATGACGTCCCTTAAAGGAACAGTCATTCGTCGTTCAGTCGTCGGGCCGGATGGATGTTCCGCGCTGGAGGTCTTCAGGATCCTGCCGCTTCGCTCCGGATGGAAGACCATAGAAGATGCCGCCTGGATGAAGACTTCAATCGGATGGAAGATCCTCTTCTGCCCCGCTTGGATGAAGACTTTGACCGGATCATGGACCTCTTCAGCCCCCCGCTTGGGCTTGGATCAGAACATCGGAGGAGCTCTTCAGGACGGATCGGTGAACCTGGATGGTGAAGACAAGGTAGGAAGATCTTCAGGGGCTTAGTGTTAGGTTTATTTAAGGGGGGTTTGGGTTAGATTAGGGGTATGTGGGTGGTGGGTTGTAATGTTGGGGGGGGGGGTATTGTATGTTTTTTTTTACAGGCAAAAGAGCTGAAATTCTTGGGGCATGCCCCGCAAAGGGCCCTGTTCAGGGCTGGTAAGGTAAAAGAGCTTTTACCTTTTTTAATTTAGAATAGGGTAGAAAATTTTTTATTTTGGGGGGCTTTGTTATTTTATTAGGGGGCTTAGAGTAGGTGTAATTAGTTTAAAATTGTTGTAATATTTTTCTTATGTTTGTAAATATTTTTTTATTTTTTGTAACTTAGTTCTTTTTTATTTTTTGTACTTTAGCTAGTTTATTTAATTGTATTTATTTGTAGGAATTGTGTTTAATTAATTTATTGATAGTGTAGTGTTAGGTTAATTGTAGGTAATTGTAGGTAGTTTATTTAATTAATTTATTGATAGGGTAGTGTTAGGTTTAATTATATCTTAGGTTAGGATTTATTTTACAGGTAAATTTGTTATTATTTTAACTAGGTAACTATTAAATAGCTATTGTACCTGGTTAAAATAATTACCAAGTTGCCTGTAAAATAAATATAAATCCTAAAATAGCTATAATATAATTATAATTTATATTGTAGCTATATTAGGATGTATTTTACAGGTAAGTATTTAGCTTTAAATAGGAATAATTTATTTAATAAGAGTTAATTTATTTCGTTAGATTTAAATTATATTTAACTTAGGGGGGTGATAGAGTTAGGGTTAGACTTAGCTTTAGGGATTAATCCATTTATTATAGTAGCGGTGAGCTCCGGTCGTCAGATTAGGGGTTAATAATTGAAGTTAGGTGTTGACGATGTTAGGGAGGGCAGATTAGGGGTTAATACTATTTATTATAGGGTTAGTGAGGCGGATTAGGGGTTAATACATTTATTATAGTAGCGCTCAGGTCCGCTCGGCAGATTAGGGGTTAATAAGTGTAGGCAGGTGTCGGCGACGTTGAGGGGGGCAGATTAGGGGTTAATAAATATAATATAGGGGTCGGCGGTGTTAGGGGCAGCAGATTAGGGGTACATAAGTATAATGTAGGTGGCGGTCGGCAGATTAGGGGTTAAAAAATTTTAATCGAGTTGCGGCGATGTGGGGGGAGCTCGGTTTAGGGGTACATAGGTAGTTTATGGGTGTTAGTGTACTTTAGAGCACAGTAGTTAAGAGCTTTATAAACCGGCGTTAGCCCAGAAAGCTCTTAACTCCTGCTATTTTCCGGCGACTGGAGTTTTGTCGTTAGATGTCTAACGCTCACTTCAGAAACAACTCTAAATACCGGCGTTAGAAAGATCCCATTGAAAAGATAGGATACGCAATTGACGTAAGGGGATCTGCGGTATAGAAAAGTCGCGGCTGAAAAGTGAGCGTTAGACCCTTTAATCACTGACTCCAAATACCAGCGGGCGGCCAAAACCAGCGTTAGGAGCCTCTAACGCTGGTTTTCACGGCTACCGCCGAACTCTAAATCTAGGCCTTTGTTAATCCTATTTAAAACTAAATACTTACCTATAAAATAAACCCTAATATAGCTAAAATATAAATAATAATTATATTGTAGCTATCTTAGGATTTATTTTTATTTTACAGGTAACTTTCAATTTATTTTAACTAGGTACAATAGCTATTAAATAGTTATTAACTATTTAATAGCTTACCTAGCTAAAATAAAGAGAAATTTACCTGTAAAATAAAAACTAACCTAAGTTACAATTACACCTAACACTACACTATACTTTAATAAATTATTCCTATTTAAAACTAAATACTTACCTGTAAAATAAACCCTAAGATAGCTACAATGCAATTAATAATTACATTAAAGCTATTTTAGGATTTATGTTTATTTTACAGGTAACTTTGTATTTATTTTAGCTAGTTAGAATAGTTATTAAATAGTTATTAACTATTTAATAACTACCTAGCTAAAAGAAATACAAAATTACCTGTAAAATAAATCCTAACCTAAGTTACAATTAAACCTAAAACTACACTATCATTAAATTAATTAAATAAACTACCTACAAATAACTACAATTAAATACAATTACATAAACTAACTAAAGTACAAAAAATAAAAAAAGCTGTTACAAAAAATAAAAAAAATAAGTTACAAACATTTAAAAAAATATTACAACAATTTTAAGCTACTTACACCTAATCTAAGCCCCCTAATAAAATAACAAACCCCCCCAAAATAAAAAAATGCCCTACCCTATTCTACATTAAAAAATTTCAAAGCTCTTTTTCCTTACCAGCCCTTAAAAGGGCCTTTTTTGGGGGCATGCCCCAAAGAGTTCAGCTCTTTTGCCTGTAAAAGAAAAATACAACCCCCCCAACATTAAAACCCACCACCCACATACCCCTAATCTAACCCAAACCCCCCTTAAAATAACCTAACACTAATCCCCTGAAGATCATCCTACCTTTAGTCGTCTTCACTCAGCCGAGCCACCGATGGAACTGAAGAGGACATCCGGACCGGCAGAAGCGATCATCCAAGGGGCACTGAAGAAATCTTCCATCCGATGAAGTGATCCTCCAAGCGGCGCTGAAGAAATCTTCCATCCGGGCGAGGTCATCTTCCAAGAGGCGCTGAAGAAGTCTTCTATCTGGGCGAGGTCATCTTCGAAGCCGGGTCTTGAATCTTCATCCCGCCGACGCGGAACATCCTTCTTTCCCGACGGACTACCGACGAATGAAGGCTCCTTTAAGGGACGTCATCCAAGATGGCGTCCCTTCAATTCCGATTGGCTGATAGGATTCTATCAGCCAATCGGAATTAAGGTAGGAAAAATCTGATTGGCTGATGGAATCAGCCAATCAGATTCAAGTTCAATCCGATTGGCTGATCCAATCAGCCAATCAGATTGAGCTCGCATTCTATTGGCTGTTCCGATCAGCGCCTCTTGGAAGATGACCTCGCCCGGATGGAAGATTTCTTCAGCGCCGCTTGGAGGATCACTTCATCGGATGGAAGATTTCTTCAGCGCCCCTTGGATGATCGCTTCTGCCGGTCCGGATGTCCTCTTCAGTTCCATCGGTGGCTCGGCTGAGTGAAGACGACTAAAGGTAGGATGATCTTCAGGGGATTAGTGTTAGGTTATTTTAAGGGGGGTTTGGGTTAGATTAGGGGTATGTGGGTGGTGGGTTTTAATGTTGAGGGGGGGTTGTATTTTTATTTTACAGGCAAAAGAGCTGAACTCTTTGGGGCATGCCCCCACAAAAGGCCCTTTTAAGGGCTGGTAAGGTAAAAGAGCTTTGAACTTTTTTAATGTAGAATAGGGTAGGGCATTTTTTTATTTTGGGGGGGTTTGTTATTTTATTAGGGGGCTTAGATTAGGTGTAAGTAGCTTAAAATTGTTGTAATATTTTTTTAAATGTTTGTAACTTATTTTTTGTAACTTAGCTTTTTTTATTTTTTGTACTTTAGTTAGTTTATGTAATTGTATTTAATTGTAGTTATTTGTAGGTAGTTTATTTAATTAATTTAATGATAGTGTAGTGTTAGGTTTAATTGTAACTTAGGTTAGGATTTATTTTACAGGTAATTTTGTATTTCTTTTAGCTAGGTAGTTATTAAATAGTTAATAACTATTTAATAACTATTCTAACTAGCTAAAATAAATACAAAGTTACCTGTAAAATAAACATAAATCCTAAAATAGCTTTAATGTAATTATTAATTGCATTGTAGCTATCTTAGGGTTTATTTTATAGGTAAGTATTTAGTTTTAAATAGCAATCATTTATTAAAGTATAGTGTAGTGTTAGGTGTAATTGTAACTTAGGTTAGTTTTTATTTTACAGGTAAATTTCTCTTTATTTTAGCTAGGTAATAACTATTTAATAGCTATTGTACCTAGTTAAAATAAATTGAAAGTTACCTGTAAAATAAAAATAAATCCTAAGATAGCTACAATATAATTATTATTTATATTGTAGCTATATTAGGGTTTATTTTATAGGTAAGTATTTAGTTTTAAATAGGATTAACTTAGTTAATAATAGAAATATTATTTAGATTTATTTAATTAATATTTAAGTTAGGGGGGTGTTAGGGTTAGTGTTAGACTTAGGTTTAGAGGTTAATAATTTTATTACAGTGGCGGCGGTGTAGTGGGGGGCAGGATAGGGGTTAATAAATGTATTATAGGTGGCGACGGTGTAGGGGGGGCAGGATAGGGGTTAATAAATTTAATATAGGTTGCGGCGGGTTCAGGGAGCGGCGGTTTAGGGGTTAATACATTTTGCAGAGTTGCGGCAGGGTCTAGGAGCGGCGGTTTAGGGGTTAATACATTTAGCAGAGTTGCGGCATGGTCTAGGAGCGGCGGTTTAGTGGTTAATACATTTTTAATAGTTGCGGCAGGGTCTAGGAGCGGCGGTACATTTTTAATAGTTGCGGCAGGGTCTAGGAGCGGCGGTTTAGGGGTTAGTAACTTTATTTAGTTGCGGGGGGCTCCGGGGGCACCGGTATAGGGGGTAGAACAGTGTAGTTTAGTGTGAGTGCTTAGTGACAGGCCAGCAATAAAGCTGTCAAACAGCTGAAGAGCAGCGAGATCGGATGAGTGATAACTCTCACAGTCCGCTGCTCATCGCCCCGCGGCTTTTTGACAGCTTTATTTGATAACTTAGGCATATTTTTTCAGGTCCGCGGCGGCGAAGGTAGGCGAGCTTAGGGGGGCGTATTGGGCCGGCGAAGGCAGAAAAGTTGACGGCTTGATAACTACCCCCCAAAGGGTGTTTGATTCTTGATAAACTGTTTCTCTTCAGGGGAGGTTCTAATCGGCATAATAAACGATTTACCCATATTAATAGAAAAATTTAAAAATCGCTTATATTCGACCAAAATGTCAATAAGTGCAGGTAAAGATGTAGTAGGACAAGTTAAGGTGAATAGGATATCATCTGCAAAAAGCAGGACTTTGGTGTCACAGGTCCCAATTCGGACTCCCTTTACCTCCAGAGAAGCACAAACTTTGGCTGCAAGCACCTCTACTGAGAGAGCAATTAGAAGGGGTGACAAGGGGCACCCCTGACGAGTGCCATTAGAAATTTGGAAGTTGGAAGAGAAAGTGTTGTTAACTATTACCTTTGCATTAGGGGTTGAATAAATGGCTAGTATTTTATCTATACATTTTTGGGGGATTCCGAATTTTAAAAGCATCCTATCGAATGCTTTTTCATCATCTGTTGACAATAGAGTGAGTGGCATATTGTGGGTTGTGTTAATTATTTGAAGAAGTCTGGTAGTGTTATTTTTAGCTTCTCGGGTAGGAATAAATCCCACTTGGTCCTCATTAACTAAATTTGGGAGGTATCGCTTGAGCCTATTTGCTAAGAGTTTGGTGTAAATTTTTAGGTCAATATTTAAAAGTGAAATCAGTCTGTAATTTTCAACCCTTTCGGGATCTTTTCCCGTTTTGGGGATGACAGTAATGTTAGCTTCAAGCATTTGTTTAGAAAAAGTAGATGTATTTCCCATAGAGTTTTATAGAGTTAGGAGATGAGAATTAATATGGGGCGCTAGTAATTTGTAAAATTTTGGGGTAAAACCATCTGGTCCAGGTGCTTTGCTGGGGTCAATTAGTTAATAGTTGCCTGCAATTCAGTCAATGTAAATGGAGACTCCAGATCCTCTCTACCTGCGTCATCCAATGAGGGAAGTATAATTTGTGAAAGGTAATTATTAACATGTTTACGATTCTCCTCTGGGCAATCGCAGGTATTCAGATTATAGAGTCTGCCATAGTATTCTGAAAAGTTGTTTGCTATCTCTGAACTCGTATATGAGGAGTGTCTATCTCTATTTTGGACCAATATAATAAAGGATTTATAAGACTTCTTTTTTAGCGATCTAGCCATTAACTTGCATTTAAGGCCATTGCTCGGCGATGTGCATTTTTAATAAGGTGTTTGTTTAATTCCTCTCTGGCCTGATTGACTTGACCTAGAAGGTCTATTGACGTTGGGTTAAGTTTATGTTCTGTTTCCTTAATTTTTAGGCTCTGTATACGTGCGGAGTAAGCCTGTGCAATTTACTTGCGGTGTTGTGAAGTCAGTTTTATTCCCCTCTAATAAAACATTTGTAGGCTTCCCAATTATTAACCTGAGAAGTATGCATACGATCATTAAGATAAAAAAATAGTGACATTTTTTCTGTAATATGTTTATGAGTAAGAGAGTCTGTAAAATTCACGTCGTTGAGTCTCCAAGAATCTCTGATCCCTGGTTTCTGGGGCCATTTAAAGAAACTGATAACCATTGCATGGTCCGACCAGGGGGTTTGGGATATTTTGGAATCTATGAGCAAATGTAGGGAAGATTGATCACATAGTATATAATCCAAATGGGTATAAACTTTTTGAGTGTGTGAAAAAAATGTGCAATCTTTGATCTCATTGTGGGTTAGCCTCAATGTATCGAAGGTGGGTATGGTTTGTAGTGTGAGCCAGTTGGCTTTGATAATTTTATTGGACATATAGTATTTCCCAGTGGATACATCCATTATAGGTTCAATGGGGAAATTTAAGTCTCCTGCTATAAAAATGGGCCCCTTAGCTTGATCCAGCAGTAACGTCATCACTTTCCCAAAGAATGACGGGTTGGGCCTATTGGGGGCATAAAGGTTTAATAGGGTAATGGGCCTGCCGTAACAGAGCCCCACTAAAAGAAGGAACCTGCCATCATTGTCTTGGTTTTTGTATAGGAGGTCAAATGGTAATCCCTTCCTAAAGGGAATGCTAACCCCATTTTTCTTAGTTGTGTTGGAGCTAGTAAAGTGTGTATCAAAGTAAAGGGTAGGGAGTTTGGGTTCATGTTTTTTCCTAAAATGTGTCTCTTGGATTAAGACTATGTCGAGGTGTCTCTTGTGAAAGTTGTGCAACGCTATCGACCGTTTCTGGGCAGATAAGAAACCTTTTACGTTCTGGGTAGCTATTCTGAGGTTATTAAGTATGTTACGTGGACACATATTAACAGTGTCAAGCATTGTTATAATTTAAGTAAGTAGTGTATATAATATCTTATTAGGTATTCTTTGATTGAGGGGAGTAAAAGACGAGGGTAGAGGAAAGAAAGTTGCGGTGAATAGGGTAATCAAAGGGGATAAAAAAAAAGAAGAATGTAGATATTAGAGTTGTAAATATAAGACAAGAAGTATAATGGTAAGGCATTATCAATAGTGAATAAGAAGTAACGAGAAATCTGGAAGAGGAGGTGTTGAAACACATGGAAGATCAGTGGTACATTTTAAATACAACAATCATTGTCTAACTCGTAACAGATTAGTACAAAATTATCAGAGGAAGGGTCTCTCTCAGTATTTGAGGAGCAACATCTAGAAAAATCGGAATATCTGACTCGTATACCTCAATTCTGTATTATTGCATGACTCAAAAATATTCTGCTAAAAATTAATCTAAACTATCTAAACTATGAAACTTTTATGTGGGCACAAGAATATTGTGCAGGAACAACATACATCTCATTACAGAGTTAGTGTAACCAATTAACACATTGATAACTAGTTATAACTAATAAACTAATAAACCATTGTATATTGTGAAATTTAGTCTCTGTCGTTAGTTATTCATCAGTGATTTATAATATCCAAGGTGTCAAGTAATTGGAAGTGTCAAAACCTGTAAGTCCTAACAAAGAAGGTTAGGAATTCTATAAGAACAACATATAATACATCAACATCAAACATGAATATAAGAAAACATCAATAAAACAACAAGAAAAAAGCATCTAAGATAGACATAGAGAAGCTAAATGCCCAGTGGGCTTGGTAAGATAGAGAAGTAGATCCGAAGACATCCAGATGGATAAAAACCTCAGATAAGGTTGACTTGGGATCATACTGTTCTCAACAAAATAATAACTGTAGCTTACCCTCCAAGACCCATCATTGGATCTGATATCTGGGTATAGTTCTGCGTGGAATGTACCTAAAACTGATGTCTCTATGCAGTTGGATGCCGGACTGGTAAGAGAGTGTTAAAGAGTTTTCAGGTAATTTTGATAACCTCTCCAAATTGGATGATTATCTTCTTATCTAGAAAGCTTCTTTAGATATTCAAAATCGAGAGATCCTCAGGCTTAATCCCTCAACCAGAAAATGTTTTCTGGTAGTTTCGGTGATACCTCCCAATTTGGATAATCATCTTCTTGTCCAGAGGGTGCCATTAGATATACGGGTTTAATCCCAATGCAAGAATATTCTTGTAGCTTTACATTCAACCTCAAGCGGAGGAAAGGCTTTGTGAACTTGAGTTTGTTTGTTGGGGTTCTTGGGATGCTTGGTTATGTCACTCCAAGTTTTGCAGGTTGCAGAATGTGAAGGAAGGTTCTTTGATCTTGAGGACACTGAAGGGCTCTCCAGAGCTAAATTTGGCGAGGGGATGTCCAATTTACCACAAATCTTCTCCCATTTTTAACAACTTGGACTTGAACAGGGAAACCTCATCTATAGGGTATGTTCAGGTTACACAGGTGGAGAGTGAGAACATTGAATTCTCTTCTTTTTTGTAATGTTCTTATTGAGAGATCTGCAAAAAATCTGACTTTTGCCCCTTGGTATTGGAAAGTGAGCTGCTGACGGGCCTTCTGCAGAATTAACTCCTTCTCTTTAAATTTCGTGAAACATATCACGACATCCCTGGGCGGATCATCCTCTGGAGGTTTTGGTTTTAGGGAGCGGTGTGCATGTTCCATTTGAATGGTAGAGGAATTTGGATGATCATCACCCAACAGTGATCTAAATAGCTAATCTAGATAGTTACGCAAATGGGGGCCTAGGACAGCCTCTGGGACACCTTTTAATCTTAAATTGTTGCACCTCATCCTATTCTCTATGTCATCCAGTTTTGTTTCTAGTTCTAGTATATGTTTTTGTTGGTTGCGCATTTTATTAGACAGGCTTAATATGTCTGATGTTATCTCCTCCCTATCGCCTTCAAGAGTTTCCACTCTCATATTGAGATCATTTAAGTCCTTTTTGAGACTCGCACACTCCTCTTTAATACAGGATTTCACTTGGTTGATAAGTGTTTCCATTGCTTTGAGTGTGACAGGGCCCCCTTCATCTGAGTCAGTGTTTCTCATTGGGGATGCTGTATCTGACTCAATAGTGTCTTGCAAAGCTGAAGGGTTTGGGTCAGGATTAACTTCCAAAGCCTTCTGCTTATCAATGTTTTTGAAATTGGTGTTTACACTGCCTATACTGCCTGTACCTATTTTAGTGACTTTATCTTGTTTGTTCAGCCTCCTAGAGGACATGTCTGAGTTGAGATGAGAGGCTTGTAATACGGTTAAGAGGCTGCAAATCTCCACATGTATAAACCTACAGAAGCACAATGGCGTCTCAGTTTAGATGGAGAGAATACACACAACCCGCATTAAAGTGTCTTGTCAAAATTTAACTGAGTGTAGCAGGATTCTATATAACTTTCCTTGCTGCATGTGTGGGATCAACCTGTGCTGCGATGCTAGTTTGTTATATTATCTAGCATGTAGTAACGCTGGCCACGTTTGTCACATGTCTAAAATGAAGAGTTGCTTGGAGCATACAAACCGGGTGCGATTTCATACACAGCACTCAGGGCTCAGATGTTAATGTGTATGTAGCTGGATCGCTTACCCGGTAGTGACTTGTGCTTTGTGTAACTCAGACACCACAGCTCCGGATCAGATGTCCGCCATTACTCTGATCCGTGTAGGCCTCAGAGACTGGTGCTTATTCCGGTAAGTGGCAAGTCGGCTGATAGGTTTAACAGATGGCGTTTAACAGATGGCGTTCTGTTCCGGATATCGTTCTCTATCTCCCTGCTACTCTTACAACCTCTAGGAGTGTTAAATTTAAGCCTTACCGCTAACCACTATCAGGAGCTCTAAAGAGAAGCAGCCATCTTAAATGGCGTTCTGGCTCCGCCCCCCTGCCTAAACATGTTTTTTAAAACATTTATGTGTTAGTAGTGAAACAAACTCTATTAAATGGAATGATAACTGTGTTGCTTTTATTGTAGGATATATTAGCTTTTCAAGTTGATTGTCAGGGACCTTCAATGCTCCACTGACTTAACTCCTAATTTGACTGTATTTATAATAAGTAAATAAGTCAGTCAGTCAATCATACAGAAGTAATATTGCCGCTATAAGTTCCCTCATATGATTCACTGTATTGTAACAAATCTTTACGTTTAGAGCCCGCCTCTCATTGCAGGCATGAGTTGCAAAACTCCATTAACATCACTTCTCAGTGTATAGAATTATGTCCACTCTGAAGGATATTGTGGAACCTTACAGACCTAATACATTAAAAAAATAAAATGAAAAAAGATTTTCTCTATCAAACAGTCCATGCTAGCATATAAAAAGCAAACAAACTTGTAAACAGTTAAAAAATAATTGTAGTTTCCATGTCCCCTTAACCAATAATATGAATTCATAAGTACAATGAATCATTTCATATTATTATGATTGATTTTATAAGTAACAATTTTAAATGTGCAAAATGTACAGTTTACAAACTGAATTGTTTTAATAGTGCAATTTGAACTTAATTTCATTAGACAAAAAAAAAATCTGTTTTACAAAGAAATGCACTGGGCATGCACAAAACGTTTACAAAATTCAGTGCAAACGGCCACAAAATACCAAATTAATTTATATAAGTTTATGCGTTGAGTATGTGATATCCTGCACAGCTGAGGGGATATACAGGAACAGTGACATCCGGACCTTAGCATCTAAATATGGCATGTAACAATCACTTTCTGTTAATGTTTGAACTTTAGGCTGATTCTAAAAATCTCACTGGGCTGGTGAGATTCTATAAGAGTGTTCGCCAGTCCTTCTATTTCCCTGGTGGAATTATGTAAACGCCGCTAAGGGGTGGATATTGTATTTTCGTATAGGAAGGAGATGCATACATTACAAAAGTGCACAATAAAAATTATACAAAACAATTCCCAAGAAAATAAAGCATGGGTACATTTAGAACATAACCTTACCTCAAGTCCACAACTGGGCAGCTGCGCTTGGCTATCTAAATCACAAAGACCGACTAATTTATCTAATTTCACAATTATCAAAGAAACATTCAACACCTGGGACATAATCCTGAAAAAATTCCCAAACATATCCTCAATACCCTCCCCCTTAACCCCGACACTAAAAAACTGAAACTGCATTTCAGATAGGACAGATCAGGATACCCCAACCACCTTAGACATAAATAATCTAGTCCCGATCTGCTTATTGACTGACTCCTCAAAATTGTTAAATTTTCCCCAACTCCAATCTATCGGAGATGGTTTCTTTAGTTCCTGGCTTAAAGGGACAGTCTACAATAGAATTGTTATTGTTTTAAAAGATAGATAATCCATTTAATACTCATTCCCCAGTTTTGCATAACCAACACAGTTATATTAATATATATTTACCTCTGTGATTACCTTGTTTCTAAGAACCGTCTTCCAGCCCCCTGATCACATGACTGTGACTGTTTATTATCTATTGTCTTGCATTTAGCATTGTGCTGTGCTAAATATTAAATAACTCCCGGTGCCTGAACACAGTGTTATCTATATGGCCCACGTGCACTCTCAGTCTCTTTGTGTTGAAAAGGAATTTAAAAAGCATGTGATCAGAGGCAGCCTTTAAGGGCTTAGAAATTAGCATATGAGTCTGTCTAGGTTTAGTTTCAAATAAGAATACCATGAGAAAAAAGCAAATTTGATGATAAAAATAAATTGGAAAGTTGATTAAAATTACAAGTCCTATCTGAATAATGAAAGTTTAATTCTGACTAGACTGTCCCTTTAAATATAACCAATTGCAACACTTCCTTAATACACACAAATGCAAAACCTAATTGATGCATCCCGGACGGCCTTTGAAACTCTATGCAACTCAACTCATCCTCCTAAACATACAATTTCCCTACTATACAATATCCTTATTAATCCTTTGAAAGAACATCTACCCTCATACACCTACAAATGGCAAATAGAGCTGCCAACACAAGTCTCTAGAAAAGAATGGGAGAACATATTCTTTCATACAGCTAAATCCTCACACTCTAGTTCCCTCCTAGAAACTAACTATAAATTCCTAATGCGTTGGTATCAAACACCACAATGACAGAAACACAGTTTTCTACAAACCTCAAATCGCTGTTGGAGACAATGCAGACAAATCGGCTCTATGTTTCACCTGTGGTGGACAATCCCCGAAATCAAACGATTCTGGACACAAATACAAACTTAAATTAACCATTTACTCAACAGCAGTATTCCACTTGATCCCTTAATTTTCCTATTCTACGATACCCCCAAACTCCAATCTAGAGCCCAAATGAAATTATTGCAACTAGCCCTAAACACTGCTAAACAGTTAATTCCACGAAGATGGAAAACATCTCATGCCCCGACTATAGCGGAATTGAAAACACAATTAGCACAAAATATTGCATATGAAAAATACTTCTACCTCTCTACTAATAAACTCAACTTCTATCATGAGATACTATTGTAATGGGAATCATATTAGAAAACTCAATGATCACCCAAACTATCCTCTACTGTAAGACTCGTTTGCAACTCCAAAAAAAAAAGTCATGAATAAACCCACAGCATTATCAGCTACTCTAACTATGATTCCTTATTTACTTAATCATTCATACAACATAACAAGCAAAGAAAACCCAAGAGACTGCCCATATCTTGTATAAATCCCCGTTTTGCCCAAAAAATATTTTTTATTTTTGTTCACATTTCTTTTCCTACTTTCACTTTTTCTTTTCTCTTTCCTCCTCTTATTAAGTTTATTAACAATTTCAAATGTGGTTTATCTGAATATTATCTGCAGTTCATAGATAAATGCAAGACAATGCTAAATATTTTCTTTTCCCACAAAAAACTTGTAATGAATATTCTACATGAATGTAACTGTATAATCTAATTCTCAATCAAAATTAAGATTAAAAAAAAAAAATTTTATACAAAACAAATAATTAAACCTTTCACAGAAAATATGCAGGGAAAAATTGTATTGTTTAAGGGACACTAAACCCAATTTTTTTCTATAAAGGTTCAGATAGAGTATGCTATTTTAAGCAACTTTCTAATTTACTCCTATTATCAATTTTTCTTCGTTCTCTTGCTATCTTTATTTAAACATCAGGACTGTTACACTTAAGAGCTGGCCCATTTTTGGTTGAGAACCTGAGTTATGCTTTCTTATTGGTTTGCTAAATGTAGCCACCAATAAGCAAGCACTATCGAGGGTGCTGAACCTAAAATGGACTGGCTCCAAAGCTTTACATTCTGCTTTTTAAATAAAGATAGCAAGAGAATGAAGAAAAATTGATAGTAGGAGTACATTAGAACGTTGCTTAAAATTGCATGCGCTATCTGAATCATGAAAGATAAAATGTGGGTTTAGTGTCCCTTTAAGGTGCATCAAAAATCGTAACGAAATTGTTCAACAAAAATTGTATTTTATCAAAAACGTAAAAATTGCATTTCAATTACACAGGGATAAATCATATTAAATATGCCCTGAGTATAACGTAACTTAACCCCTTTCACCAATCGGACGTAGATATACGTCATGCGGTACATAGTCCATTGTACAGTATAATGTATATCAACATCAAAACTTCAAGTTGTCAAGTTTCAATTGATACTTGCTCTTCCTGGGCTGCAGGCATCTGCCTTCATATGGTAACAGAGCACGGTCAGTGCTCCGTTACTATATGAATGCAGACTGCCTGATCATTACAGACAGTGGCACAGCAGTGGAGGGTGGAAGGAGTGGGAGAGAGGGGCAGGACCCTTCTCACGGAAAATTAAGTGTGAATGGGAGAGGGAAAAGGGGGAATCAGGGTAGACGGGACCCTATATTAGTGATCGGGGAGGCGGGGACCGCTACAATACAGAAAAAAATAAGTACATAAATAAAATTAAAGATATATATATATATATATATATATATATATATATATATATATATATATATATATATATATATAAACTGGGTACTGGCAGACATCATTGGAAGGGGGAGGGTTAGAGAGCTGTTTGGGAGGTATCAGGGAGGTGGGAGGGTAAGGGGGGATCCTACACTGCAGAAAGTAAATAAATAAAAACAATTAATTAATTTAAAAAAAACATAAAACTTAATAATAACAGATTGTCTGCCAGTACCTAAGATAGTGGTAAGGAGTATGGGTGCAGGGGAGGGGAGAGCTGTTTGGGAGGGATTAGGGAGGTGGGATGTGTCTGGTGGGAGGGTAATCTCTGCATTAAAATACTATTATCATTGCCTGATAACTAATTAATCCCTTCACTGCCGGGAATTTCAGAAGTGTGGTGTGCTGTTGCAATTAGTTGTCTTCTTTTTGCCAAAACCATATTGCAAAGGCATGCATGTCTGCTATTTCTGAACAAAGGGGACCACAGAGAACCTTTTCCAACCATTTGTTTTATGATTGCAGTAGTTGTGTGTAAATAATTTCAGTGAAAAAACCCAAAGTGAAAAAGTTTACAATTTTAATTCCCGGTAGCAATGGGGTTATGTACATTGGATGTGCAAAGCAAAACAAAACTAGAAGTTCATAAATATAAGTACAAAATACAAAGTAGAATTGTTGTTTTTTTATAAAATGGGCTAAACATGGGAGTTCTATGGTCGTGTATGAAATTGTCTCTTAAATTCCAGCATAATTCTGTTAACCTTTTTAGCCCACAGATTTCACAGTTTGTTCACGCAACTTAAAATACTCTGAAATGAAAACCTATGCATCCAAAAAATAACAGAAAATTTAAGGTACAGTACACTAAAAACAGCCTAATTTGATATTAGACGTAATAATAAAGTTTAAACATGTACTTCATCCTCTATTGCAAACTTTTACATTGCAGAGAGCTCTCATTATGTCTATGGGAGACATTTCGCCATTCACAGGGAAAGCCTCTTTTTTGTTAATAGAATTCCATGAGCACTGCCCCTGCGAGTGTCAGCGTGGAAAACCATGTCTAGACTTGCAAATTGTATAGAATCGGCCCCTAAGTCACACTCACAATGTTGTTATTGTCACTAACAGTATATGCGTCTTCATAACTGGCCTATAAAACAGGATTGCACTATTGTTTGTGAGTTCAAAAGGGATGATTAGAATACTGATTGGTTAATGGTTATACTGTAACTGTTGTAAGTATTGTATTTTACAATATTAAACATTTTTTGATTGTAAAAGCACCACATAGCATGATCTGAAAACCCTCATAACAACCCTCTCTCACCATTAACCCTGTGCTCAATTTAGATACAGTAGGGATCAACAATGAGCATATCTTATATAATTGGTCATTTTAGGTGGGGAGGTTGTGGTGGTGATGTTTTATTTTAGGGGTCGTTTTAGGTGAGGTGCCTTGTGGTGAGTGGGGATTAGAGGTTAGTTGTTTAATAGCAGAAGGCTTTAACAGTTTAGGTTGTGGCTGTTAGGGGTTTAAAATGTTTACATTGGGGGTTGTGATAGTGTAGGGATTAAAAGTAGAGGGTTGTTACTATTGGGGTTCTGGTAGTTAGAAGTTAAAAGTACACAGTACTGTATTTTTTAATGTGTTTCCAATGGTCTATTTTACCTGCTGGAGTGTCTTTAACTGTTTACAAATAGCAACTCCTTCACCTTTTTTTATTTAAAATAGCTGGTTTTGACTATTGTATCCCTACCTATACTGAGCATCTCTGTACTTAAAGGTGATAGTCTAGTCAAAATTATACTTTCATGATTCAGATAGCGCTTGCAATTTTAAGCAACTTTTTAATTTACTCCTATTATCAATTTTTCTTCATTATCTTGGTATTTTTATTTGGAAAAGCAAGAATGTAACCTTAGGAGCCAGCACATTTTTGGTTCAGCACCTGGGTAGCGTGTGCTGAGGATGTCAGGGATGGAAGATAAGAAGATGACAAGAAAAGAAGATAAACAGACGCATCGGGAAACCAGGATGATGTAACTGTATGTCTATTATTTCTTTCCTGACTGTGTGGCTTTCGGCCGGAGCCGTAGAGGGGAAAACATGTCTTCTTTTTGATGTTGGACATCGCTTTATATTTAAATGTGTGAAAGAATTTTATGTATATTATCCTATAAAGGCTGACTATAATATGCTAAATATTGTGTTTCACCTAGATAACCAAATCTATGCATTTAACCAATATTATATATTAGTTTAGAAAATTTTCCCAGCCTAAACATTTCCAAGGAGGGCTCACTTAATTAGCTCTAGATGGCCTTTTCAACGTGACTCTTGATACAAGTTTAGCTACTTACCTGTTCTCAATTTGAATCATAAATCACACTTCTCTATATATTTCACTACACAATACATTAGGAGGGTAAAAACCCACACTTCATAGTTAATATACCGCTCTAACAGATAGCATATTCCTTTTGCTTGGTATATAGCAACACTTTTATCACCATAGGCGTGAATGGTTTTAGCTCCTGCATCTTTACTCTTTATTTTATTGTAATATTAGCCTTTAATAAGATGCAATCATACGGCTAGATTACGAGTTTAGAGTTAGGCTTAAAAAGCAGCGTTAGCCGGTCCTAACGCTGCTTTTTAACGCCCGATGGTATTAAGAGTCTTGAAGGTACAGGCTCACCGCTCACTTTTTTGGCCAGACTTGGAAATACCGCAAATCTACTTACGTAAATTGTGTATCCTCTTTTTTTCAATGGGACTTCCATAGCGCCGGTATTACGAGTCTGCCAAAAAGTGAGCGGTAGACCCTCTCCTGTCAAGACTGGTACCGCATTTTAAAGTCAGTAGTTAAGAGTTTTACACTACAATGCCGTAGCATAAAACTCTTAACTAAAGTGCTAAAAAGTACACCAACACCCATAAACTACCTATTAACCCCTAAACCGAGGCCCTCCTGCATCGTAAACACACAAAAAAACATTTCACCCCTAATCTGCCGAACCGAACATCGCCGCCACTATAATAAATATATTAACCCCTAAACCGCCTCACTCCTGCCTCACAAACATTAGTTAAATATTATTAACCCCTAATCTGCCATCCCTAACATCACCGACACCTATCTAGATTTATTAACCCCTAATCTGCTGCCCGCAATGTTGCCGCCACTATACTAAAGTTTTTAACCCCTAAACCCCTAAGTCTAACCCTAACCCCCCCTAACTTAAATATAATTAAAAGAAATCTAAATAATAATTACTATCATTAACTAAATTATTCCTATTTAAAACTAAATACTTACCTATAAAATAAACCCCAAGCTAGCTACAATATAACTAATAGTCACATTGTATCTAGCTTAGGGTTTATTTTTAGTTTACAGGCAAGTTTGTATTTATTTTAACTAGGTAGAATAGTTATTAAATAGTTATTAACTATTTAATAACTACCTAGCTAAAATAAATACAAATTGACCTGTAAAATAAAACCTAACCTAAGTTACACTAACACCTAACACTACACTATAATTAAATTAATTCCCTAAATTAAATACAATTAAATACAATTAATTAAAATTAGCTAAAGTACAAAAAACAAACAAACAAACATTAAATTACAGAAAATAATAAACAAATTACAAGATTTTTAAGATAATTACACCTAATCTAATCCCACTAACAAAATAAAAAAGTCCCCCAAAATAAAAAAGGGCCTTTTGCGGGGCATTGCCCCAAAGTTATCAGCTCTTTTACCTGTAAAAAAATGACAAATCCCCCCCCAACATTAAAACCCACCACCCACACAACCAACCCTACTCTAAAACCCACCCAATACCCCCTTAAAAAAACTAACACTAACCCCTTGAAGATCACCTTACCGGGAGAAGTCTTCATCCAACCGGGCCGAAGTCTTCAGCCAATAGGATTGAGTTGGCATTCTATTGGCTGTTCCAATCAGCCAATAGAATGCCAGCTCAATCCTATTGGCTGATTGCATCAGCCAATAGGATTTTTTCTACCTTAATTCCGATTGGCTGATAGAACTCTATCAGCCAATCAGAATTGAAGGGACGCTATCTTGGATGACATCATTTAAAGGAACCTTCATTCACTGTTAGCCATCGGATGAAGAAGATGCTCCACGTCGGATGTCTTGAAGATGGACCCCGCTCCGCGCCGGATGGATGAAGATAGAAGATGCCGCCTGGATGAAGACTTCTGCCCGTCTGGAGGACCACTTCACCCAGCTTGGATGAATACCTCTCCCAGCTTCGTTGAGGACTTTGGCCCTGTTGGATGAAGACTTCTCCCGGTAAGGTAAGCTTCAAGGGGTTAGTGTTAGTTTTTTTTAAGGGGGTATTGGGTGGGTTTTAGAGTAGGGTTGGTTGTGTGGGTGGTGGGTTTTATTGTTGGGGGGGATTTGTAATTTTTTTTACAGGTAAAAGAGCTGATTACTTTGGGGCAATGCCCTGCAAAAGGTCATTTTAAGGGCTATTTGTAATTTAGTGTAGGGTAGGGCTTTTTTATTTTGGGGGGGGGTTTATTTTGTTAGTGGGATTAGATTAGGTGTAATTGGTTTAAAAATCTTGTAATTTATTTATTATTTTCTGTAATTTAGTGGGGTTTTTTTTTGTACTTTAGCTAATGTTATTTAATTGTATTTAATTTAGGGAATTTATTTAATTATAGTGTAGTGTTAGGTGTTATTGTAACTTAGGTTAGGTTTTATTTAACAGGTCAATTTGTATTTATTTTAGCTAGGTAGTTATTAAATAGTTAATAACTATTTAATAACTATTCTACCTAGTTAAAATAAATACAAACTTGCCTGTAAAATAAAAATAAACCTTAAGATAGATACAATGTAACTATTAGTTATATTGTAGCTAGCTTAGGGTTTATTTTATAGGTAAGTATTTAGTTTAAATAGGAATAATTTAGTTAATGATTGTAATTTTTATTTAGATTTCTTTTAATTATATTTAAGTTAGGAGGGTTAGGGTTAGACTTAGATTTAGGGGTTAATAATAGTATCGTGGCGGCGACGTTGGGGGTGGCAGATTAGGGGTTAATAAATGTAGGTAGGTGGCGGCGATGTTAGGGCCGGCAGATTAGGGGTTTATAATATTTAACTAATGTTTGCGAGGCGGGAGTGCGGCGGTTTAGGGGTTAATATGTTTATTATAGTGACGGCGACATTGGGGCGGCAGATTAGGGGTTAATAAGTGTAGGTACAGTAGGTGGCGGCGACATTGGGGGCAGCAGATTAGAGGTTAATAAATATAATGTAGGTGTCAGAGATGTTGGGGGCAGCAGATTAGGGGTTCATCAGAATAATGTAGGTGGTGACGGTGTCTGGAGCGGCAGATTAGGGGTTAATAAGTATAATATAGGTGTCGGCGATGTCGGGGCGGCAGATTAGGGGTTAATAAGTTTAAGATTAGGGGTGTTTAGACTCGGGGTTCATCTTAGGGTGTTAGGTGTAGACATAAAATGTATTTCCCCATAGGAATCAATGGGGCTGCGTTAAGGAGTTTTACGCTGCTTTTTTGCAGGTGTTAGACTTTTTTCAGCCGGCTCTCCCCGTTGATTCCGATGGGGAAATCGTGCACGAGCACATTACACCAGCTCACCGCTGACTTAAGCAGCGCTGGTATTGGATTGCAAAATTTTGCATTGCAAAATTTTGCTCAACGCTCACTTCTTGTCTTTTAACGACGGGTTTGTAAAAACCCGTAATACCAGCGCTGCAGGTAAGTGAGCGGTGAGGGAAAACTGCTTGTTAGCACCGCATAGCCTCTAACGCAAAACTCGTAATCTGGGGCTTAGTTTTTTTGTTTTTCATTTCATTGTTTACCAATATCAATGTTTAACGTTAACAATTTGTACCAGCATATAAGGACCAAGAGTGACCAATATAATAATAATAAAGGGAGAAAATATGAGGACTTTTATTTCTTGGGTACATAATAGATTTACAATACTAATATGATGTACAGCCTATACCTTATATTGTAAGTGTGTATATTTTCAAGTTCTCAATAAAAAAAAAGATGCATCGGGTGGAGGATGGACAGAAGATGGACCACCGCCACTGGGATAAAGATAGAAATGGAGCACTGCTTCCATGAAGATGACCCTGCCACCACCAGGATAAAGATGGGCTCCACCATGAAGAGGAGTATCACAGCTGGTGATTAGTGATGTCCCGAACTGTTCGCCCGCGAATGGTTCACAGCGAACATAGCTTGTTTGCGTTCGCGTTTGTGGGCGAACACATGGCGATGTTCGATCCGCCCCTATGTGTCATCATTGAGGAAACTTTGACCCTTTATGTCACAGCCATCTGACAGATTAGAGCCAATCAACATCAGACACTCCCTCACAGACCCTCCCAGCTACTCGGAATCCGCCATTTTAGACTCATAACGACCTTGCTTTCTTAATGAGAGGACGTGTTGTGTTTTTGCTCCTGACATTAATAGGAAAAACATAGCTAAGCTAGTGTATTTAGTGTATTTAGTGTCCACTACAGTCCAGAAGGACTCTCTGCTGCAAGCACAGCACCCCAAAAAGCCCTTTTTAGGGCTATATTTCGTGCCGTTTTTTTTTTTCATTTTTTTTTTTATTAGCATTTGCCTGGCTTTCAGGCTGTGTGTTTAAGGCTCACAGCATATGCTGTGATTTCTGCCACCACTGATATCCCCCTAACAACATTAGTTTAAATTTAACTAACCAAAAAATTTAATTATTTTGCTAGTGTAATTTTTTTTCATTTTCTATCAGGCCTGCGTCACACAGCATATACTCTGGTTCATTGCTCTGTGCCAGCCACCAGTCTTAATATCAGTTTATAACATTATTTTAAATTTAAAAAAAAATAAAAATATTTTGCTAGTGTAATCTAATTACATTTACTATCAGGCCTGTGTCTGTCAGGCTCACTCAGCATTAATATACCTCATTTTTTTCAGTCTTTTGGTTAATTGGTCTGTGCCAGGCAGCCACCCAGCACTCATATCTTCTTCACCTTAATTTAAATATAATTTATTTTATTTTTTTAAATTTGTTTGATAGTGTAATCTAATCTAATTTTCTATCAGGCCTGTGTGTTTTGCTGACATACAGAGCCTACTGTGTTTACTTGCTGCCCTCCCTAGTCTATGAGCCACGACTCATATGTGTTTAACCTTTTTTTAATTCCCCCCCAAAAAAATAATTTAAATAATTTTTCTAGTGTAATCTAATAGTATTTTCTATCAGGTGTGTGTGTATCTGACTTACAGAGCCTACTGTTTTTAATAGCTGCCCTTCCAAGGCTATCAGCCATGACTCATATGTATGTGCTTAACCTTTTTCTTTAAATTCCCCCCAAAAAAGTCTTTAAATCATTATGCTAGTGTAATCTAATTTTATTTTCTATCAGGCCTGTGTCTAACTGTCTATCTGACTTACACAGCATACTGTTGTTAATTGATGCCCTACGTAGCAGCCAGCCAGTGCGACCACTCATAGAGTCATATGTGCATTGCACTTCTTAACATAATTTTAATATTAAAATCTAAAATTTTAAAATATTTTGCTAGTGTAATCTAACTTAATTTTCTATCAGGCCTGTGTTTTTGTCACTTACACAGCATACTGTGTTAAATTGCTGCCCTACCTACCATCCACGACTCATATCTGCCAGCCTGTGTGCCAGGCCCAACTAGCCAATTAGTGGCACCAGTCATAATTCTTGTAACAGTATATAAAAAAATAAAAATCATAATTTTTTGGACTGCAAATATTCAGTCTCCTAGTGCCATTGAATTGCATTTACCTCCTGCCTGCCACTGCCAGCCTTTTGTGCCAGGCCGTCTAGCCAACTATTTACACCAATCATAATTGTTGTCACAGACAGTATAGTTACTAATTAAAATTAAAAAAAATTTGATTGTTGATCTTAATCCTCAGTTTGCTCGTGCCATAGAATTGCACTTTTCTACTGCCTTTCAAGCCTGTGTGCCATGCCTACTTGAAAAATATTTACACCAATCATATTTGTTGGCACAGTATTCTTAATAATTAAAAATTTAAATTTTTGGTAATAGTTGTTGTGAATCCTCAGTTTGCTGGTGCCATTGAATTGCACTTTCCTCCTGCCTTGCAGCCTGCTGTGTGCCCACCTAGCCAATTATTGCCAGCAATCATATTTCTTTTAACAGTATTTCAAAAATTGTCAATCATCACTGTTTTGACTGTCAGTATTCAGTCTCCTAGTGTCCTTGAATTGCATTTACCTCCTGCCTGCCAGCCTTTTGTGCCAGGCCGTCTTGCCAACTATTTACACCAATCATAATTGTTGTCACAGTAAAGTTACTAATTAAAATAAAAAAAATTATTGATTGTTGATCTTAATCCTCAGTTTGCTCGTGCCCTAGAATTGCACTTTTCTACTGCCTTCCAAGCCTGTGTGCCAGGCCTACTTGAAAAATATTTACACCAATCATATTTGTTGTCACAGTATTCTTAATAATTAAAAATTTAAATTTTTGGTAATAGTTGTTGTGAATCCTCAGTTTGCTGGTGCCATTGAATTTCACTTTCCTCCTGCCTTGCAGCCTGCTGTGTGCTAGGCCCACCTAGCCAATTATTGCCAGCAATCATATTTCTTTTAACAGTATTGCAAAAATTGTCAATCATCACTGTTTTGACTGTCAGTAATCAGTCTCCTAGTGTCCTTGAATTGCATCTACCTCCTGCCTGCCAGCCTTTTGTGCCAGGCCGTCTTGCCAACTATTTACACCAATCATAATTTTTTGTCACAGTATAGTTACTAATTAAAGTTAAAAAAATCTTGATTGTTGATGATCTTAATCCTCAGTTTGCTCGTGCCCTAGAATTGCACTTTTCTACTTCCTTCCAAGCCTGTGTGCCAGGCCTACTTGAAAAATATTTACACCAATCATATTTATTGTCACAGTATTCTTAATAATTAAAAATTAAAATTTTTGGTAATAGTTGTTGTGAATCCTCAGTTTGCTGGTGCCATTGAATTGCACTTTCCTCCTGCCTTGCAGCCTGCTGTGTGCCAGGCCCACCTAGCCAATTATTGCCAGCAATCATATTTCTTTTAACAGTATTGCAAAAATTGTCAATCATCACTGTTTTCACTGTCAGTATTCAGTCTCCTAGTGTCCTTGAATTGCATTTACCTCCTGCCTGCCAGCCTTTTGTGCCAGGCCGTCTTGCCAACTATTTACACCAATCATAATTGTTGTCACAGTATAGTTACTAATTAAAATTAAAAAAAATTTGATTGTTGATCTTAATCCTCAGTTTGCTAGTGCCATTGAATTGCACTTTTCTACTGCCTGCCAGCCTGTGTGCCAGGCCCAACTATCCAATTAGTGCCAGCAATCATATTTCTTTTAACAGTATTGCAAAATTTGTCAATCATCACTGTTTGAACTGTCAATCTGCAGTCTACTAGTGCCCTTGATTTGCATTTTCCTCCTGCCTGTGTGCCAGTCCCAACTAGCCAATTAGTGCCACCAATCATATTTATTGTAACAGGATTGGAATGTTTGTTAATCATAACTGTTTTGACTGTGATTCTTCAGTCTCCTAGTGCAATTGAATTGCAGTTTCCTTTCTCCCAGCATGTGTGCCAGTCAGGCCCATTTGCCAACTAGTGCCAAACAATCATATTTGTTGTCCCTGTACTTGTAATATTTTAAAAAATTAACAATTTGTGATTTTTAAAACATCTGTCTTTTTTGTTGTTGTCAGTCTCACAGCGTATACTGTGCCCACTTTCACAGTGCCACCACTCAATTGGTGTAATAGTATTGTTAGTGTCCATTTAAAAAAAATGACAGGCAGAGGCAGGCCACCCCGCAGGTTCCGTGGTCGTGGTCGTGGTGCTGTGATTCCTTTAGACCCTACAAATATGCACATTGTTCAGACGCCGGGTGCCAGGGGGGACGCGAAAACCTCTGAGGAGGACCTAGTTGAATGGCTAACACAGGACACCCAATCTTCTTCAGCTTCTGCTGCTAGTCCTCCTAACCTTGACGCACCATCTACGTCCAGCTGTGCTTTGGGCAGGTCTCAAGTGACCAATGCCACTCCCCCGCCTGTCGCCACCACCAACACTAGCACCACCACTTGATCTGTCACAGGAGATATTGACACATCATTTGGAAGAAATGAGTGATGCACAACCATCATTGACAGAGGATTTAAATAATAGTGATCAGTCTCAGTCAGGCAGCATTACCGACATGGAGGTACGGTGTGATGATGATGATGATGTTGTACCCGCTGCTGCTTCCTTTCACGATGTTTAAGATACAAGTGAAGCGGTTGATGATGATGTGTCGGTGGATGTCACGTGGGTGCTTGCTAGAAGAGAAGAAGAAGAGGGGGAAAGTTCAGATGGGGAGACAGAGAGGAGGA
Organism: Bombina bombina; assembly: GCF_027579735.1. Taxonomy (NCBI): domain Eukaryota; kingdom Metazoa; phylum Chordata; class Amphibia; order Anura; family Bombinatoridae; genus Bombina; species Bombina bombina. Next base: position 821,885,720 of record NC_069501.1, read on the forward strand.
GGAGGAAGAGGAGACGATTTGGAAGCATGGGGAGGTCATCTCAAGGAGCTAGTGGCACAGTCAGACAGCATGCATCGTCACCAGGGGTCAGCCAGACAGCACACTGACGCCCATCAACGCATGCTGTTGCCACCACCAGAATGCTGTCATCGCAGAGCTCAGCAGTGTGGCATTTTTTTTTGTGTGTCTGCCTCTGACAACAGTGATGCCATTTGCAACCTGTGCCAAAAGAAACTGAGTCGTGGGAAGTCCAACAGCCACCTAGGTACAACTGCTTTGCGAAGGCACATGGTCTCCCATCACAAAGGCTGATGGGAAGAACACATGAGTAGAAGCAGCACACAAAGTGAAAGCCGCCCTCCTCCTCCTGCTCCAGCATCTTCAGCCACGTCAACCAGTGCTGTCCTCCTTGCCCCCTCTCAACTATCCTCCACTGAGTCTCTTTTACGTAGCAGTTCCTGGTCATCTGCCCACAGTCAGGTGTCTGTCAAGGACATGTTTGAGCGTAAGAAGCCAATTTCTCAAAGTCACCCCCTTGCCCGGCGTCTGACAGCTGGCTTGTCTGAACTCTTAGCCCGCCAGCTTTTACCATGCAAGCTGGTGGAGTCTGATGCTTTCAAAAAAATTGTATCTATTGGGACACCGCAGTGGAAGGTACCTGTCAGAAATTTCTTTTCACAAAAGGCAATCCCAAACCTGTACTCTGTTGTGAGAAAGGAAGATATGGCATGTCTGGCACACAGCATTGGGGCAAGGGTCCATATGACCACGGATAGCTGGTCTGCAAAGCATGGTCAGGGGAGGTATATCACCTACACTGCGCATTGGGTAAACCTGCTGACTTCTGACAAGCATGGAATGCGTGGCTCTGCAGAAGAGTTGGTGACACCGCCACGACTTGCAGGCAGGCCTGCTGCTACCTCCTCTACTCCTCCTACTCCATCCTCTTCCATAACCTCTTCCTCGGCTGAGTCCTCTTCAACTTCTGCATCTTGCTCCACATCTATGGCACCCCCCAGCTCCCCAGGTACTATGCTACATCCCGGGTACGGCAGTGTCACGACGTCTTGGGGTTGACTTGCCTGAAAGCGGAGAGTCACACCGCACCAGCACTCCTGACCGCCCTGAACGCACAGGTGGATCAGTGGCTGACTCCGCACCAACTGGAGATTGGCAAGGTTGTTTCTGACAATGGAAGTAATTTGGTGGCGGCATTGAAATTGGGCAAGTTGACACATGTGCCGTGCATGGCACATGTGTGTAATCTAATTGTACAACTATTTGTCCATAAGTACCCAGGCTTACAGGACATCCTGAAGCAGGCCAGGAAGGTGTGTGGCCATTTCAGGCGTTCCTACATGGCCATGGCGCACTTGTACGATATCCAGCGTCGAAACAACCTGCCAGTGAGGCGCTTGATTTGCGACAGCCCGACATGGTGGAATTCAACACTCCTAATGTTTGACCGCCTACTCCAACAAGAAAAAGCTGTTAATGAGTATTTGTATGACTAGGTGCTAGGCCAGCCTCTGGGGAGCTGGGGATATATTTGCCAAATTACTGGACGCTCATGCGCAATGCCTGTAGGCTCATGTGTCCTTTTGAGGAGGTGACAAACCTTGTCAGTCGCACTGAAGGCACCATCAGCGACATCATACCATTTGTTTTCTTCCTGGAGCGTGCCCTATGAAGAGTGCTGGATCAGGCAGTAGATGAGCGTGAAGAGGAAGAGTTGTGGTGTCCATCACCCCCACAAACAGCCTTATCAGCATCGCTTGCTGGACCTGCGGCAACGCAGGAAGAGGATTGTAAGGAAGAGGAGTCAGAGGAGGAATGTGGCTTTGAGGAGGAGGAAGACCGAGCACAACAGGCATCCCAGGGTGCTCGTTGTTGTCACCTCTCTGGTACACGTGGTGTTGTACGTGGCTGGGGGGATGAAGATAGCATCAGTGAGATCAGTGAGGAGGAGGAATGGGACATGATTAGCTCGGCATCCAACCTTGTTCAAATGGGTTCTTTCATGCTGTCACGCCTGTTGAGGGACCCTCGTATAAAAAAGCTGAAGGAGAACGACTTGTACTGGGTTTTCCCGCTCCTCGACCCCCGGTATAAGCATAAAGTGCCTGAAATGTTACCAAATTCCCGCAAGTCGGAAAGGATGGAGCATTTTAAGAATAAATTAAAAACTATGCTTTACACAGCTTATAAGGGTGATGTCACAGCACCACGGGAATGTAACAGGGGAAGCGATTAAATTAATCCTCCTCATCCTCCCATGAACCACGGCGGCAAGGACAGGACGCTTTCCTGACGTCTTGTTGATGGAGGACATGCGTACCTTTTTAACTCCCATGCACCATCAGAGCCTTTCGGGATCCAGCCTTAGAGAAAGACTCAACCGACAGGTGGCAGACTAACTAGCTTTAACTGCGGATCTCGACACTCTCAGGAGCGATGGACCCCTTGACTACTGGGTGTGCAGGCTGGACTTGTGGCCTGAGCTATCCCAATTTGCAATGGAACTTCTGGCCTGCCCCGCTTCAAGTGTCCTGTCCTAAAGGAATTTCAGTGCAGCAGGAGGTTTGTCACTGAGATGAGAAGTCGCCTGGGTCAAAAAAGCCTTGACTATCTCACTTTTATAAAAATGAATGAGGGCTGGATCCTGAAGGGACTGACATTGGGCGATACATTTGAATAAAAAAGGACTGATGATGAGATGAGCTGGCTTGGGCTACAACTGGTACACAGGCTGGCCTTTTTTTTTTATAAAGCCGGAGGACTTGCTTGAATTATCCGCCAACAACTAGTGTTCAAGCCACAAGCTTTTAGGGCACTTTATAAATGTTTTACAAACATCAATTTTTCTGGCCGCTGCTACAGCAGTTTCTACAACAATACCCAAATTTTTCAGTCATTTGTACATTCCTAATTTTTCCGGCCTCTGCTGCAGCTCTGTGGGTACAAAACTCAAATAAAAAAATAAGGCACATAACATTAGTGATTAAACTGTTACGAATTGTACAACTTAGGACACCACTCATATCTGGTGGACCATTAAATTGAACGCAAAATGCCACAAATTTGAAGGAGGAGGACCGACCAAGCATCTTTATCCATCTCTTGGTTGCTCTAAATTATCTTTGTGTTCCATCTATGCCATATCTGTACTCTATTGTGCAAAAGGATGGCATATGTGGTGTTTCATGCTCTTGTGCCTGTTGCGGGTCATGGCCCATGGTATAAAAAGGCTGAAGGAGAACGACCTGTAATGGGTGCCCCATCAAATTTTTAGAAAAATGTTCCTGGTTCCTCTCAATTATCTCTGGGTTTCTAAAATGAATGCCATACCTGTATTCGCTTGTGCAAAAGGATGGCATATGTGGTGGTGTTTCCTGCAGTTGTTTCTGTTGAGGGTGCTGGACCCTCTTATAAAAAGGCTGAAGGAGAACGACCTGGAGTGGGAGTCCAAGCATGGTTTTTGGGGCTATTTCACTTTTCCAAACAATTATCTGTGGGTTTCTAAAATCAATGCCGTACCAGTACTCTATTGTTCAAAAGGATGCCATATGTTCTCTTTCCTGCTGGTATTTTGTTTGAGGGTCCTGGACCCTCTTATAAAAAGGCCTAAGGAGAAAGAGGTGTACTGGGTGTCCACTCAATTTTTTTTTCTATTTCCCATTTGCCCCAAAATTATCTCTGGGTTTGTAAAATCAATGCTGTACCTGTACTCTATTGTTCAAAAGGATGCCATACGTCCTCTTTCCTGCTGGTGTTTTTTTTTTAGGGTCCTGGACCCTCTTATAAAAAGGCCGAAGGAGAAAGAAGTGTCCATCGAATCATTTGTTTGATTCAAATTCCCGGTTGCAACAAATTATCTCCGGGTTTCTAAAATCAATGCCTTTCCTATAATCTAATTTTCAAAAGGATGCCATATGTCCTCTTTCCTGCTGCTGGTTTTTTTGAGGGTCCTGGAGCCTCTGCTAAAAAGGCATAAGGATGAATAAGTGTACTGGGTGTCTAATCAATGTTTTTTTCTATTTCACGGTTGCAAAAAAATAATCCCTGGGTTTCTAAAATCAATGCCTTTCCTGTAATTGATTATTCACAAGGATGCCATATGTCCTCTTTCATGCTGTTGTTTCTGTTGAGGCTCTGGGAGCCTCTTATAAAAAGGACTAAGGATAAAGAAGTGTACTGGGTGTCCAATCAATGTTTTTTTCTATTTCCCGGTTCATATAAATGATCTCTGGGATTCTAAAATCAATGCCTTAACTGTAATCAATTGTTCACAAGGATGCCATGTGTCCTCTTTCATGCTGTTGTTTCTTTTGAGGGTCCTGGAGCCTCTGCTAAAAAGGCCTAAGGATAAATATGTGTACTGGGTGTCTAATCAATGTTTTTTTAGATTTCCCGGTTGAAACAAATTATCCCCGGGTTTCTAAAATCAATGCCTATCCAGAAATCTATTTTTCAAAAGGATGCCATATGTCCTCTTTCCTGCTGCTGGTTTTGTTGAGGGTCCTGGAGCCTCTGCTAATAAGGCCTAATGATAAATAAGTGTACTGGGTGTCTAATCAAGGTTTTTTTTTAGATTTCCCGGTTGCAACAAATTATCTCTGGGTTTCTCAAATCAATGCCTTAAATGTAATCTATTGTTCAAAAGGATGCCATATGTCCTCTTTTTTTGTTTTTTTCTCGGTATTTTTGTTTATTTTAGAAAATGTAATGCACTTATAGGTTCACTAAGATTATGACTTTGCACACTGCCATTTTCCATGCAGCATTTTGACATGTCGTGTGATTTGACTAGAAGAATGGTATGTTTTGAATCTGCTAAGCATAATAAAATAAAAAAAATAATTAATTTAACTTGAGTTACTAACTGAAGCATGACTTCAGGAGTCAGGTGTGGTCCTAGGTAGTGGTTGTAAGCAGATTGTTTTTAATGCAAATTGCAATTGCCACAGCTTGCATAAAATGTACGTCACTAGTCTCCAAATCTTACCTTTTTTTTTTTTTTTTTTTTTTTTAATAAATATTTTTATTGAGGTTTGCACAGATTACAACATGAATCAGTAAAACCATAACAAACTGTATGCAATTAGAAAACAATAGATAAAATCAACTCAAAGAAGTGTCTAGTTAAACGATATTTGATTAAACATCAGAAAGAGGAGCGACATGGAAACAAATCAAGACGTAATTCAATGTATAGTTAAAACCTCATTTTTTGTATTTAGGTATAGTACTGAGTCCTCTCCTCATACTAAAGGCCACTCATGGACCATATGACTCATATATTACATCTCAGAGGACTATTAGTTTATCGAACAGCCACTTATGGGCCATAGTACATATAGGTATAGTTTTGTATCTGAGAGGAACAATTCAATTAATATCAAGCTAGATGGGACAAATTATGAGGGAAACAATAACACAAAGAATCACTTTGGATGGGTTAGGGTACAGGGAGGTGAAATTGAAGTGGGCCAAAGGCTGCTATATAGGAGTATATTTAAGGAGGCATGTTTTGGGCTGCTAATGCATCAAGGGTGAGATGATGTTGGGATCTTGGATAAAGTCCAAAATGACATAGGAGCATGTATATATTAGTACATTGGATTAAAGAATTAACTCTCTGAACCCTCACTATCTGCAGTGGCTAAAAAGGGCTGAAACACTATAAAGTACTGTATGTAAAAGTACCAATCAAAATGAATAGGGTATAGTAGTAGCGTTCATTAAACTGGAGTGGTTTTATATGTCATCCCCAATAGCTAAGATAAACTATCCAACCTTTAAATTCCAGATCAAACAATAAAAATAACATGCCTGTTACCAGTGGGCTCTATGGTGTAAAATAACATAGGGTTTTACTTCTGTTAATCGGGCCGAGTAGTTATAAAAGGAAAATATGCAACTTTTGCTTAACAACTCGCTGGCCCAGTAAAATAAATAGCAATCTCCATGAATACTCTGATTAGGCTTAGTGACCATTACGTGCAACTGTAAAATTGTACAAACATGTGATTATTACAGATTTAGTGCTCAATCTTACCCACAGAATAAATAAACTGTCAATTAATGTCAAAATATCAAACGTAGAGTAAGTGGTGATGACATTAGTATTCTAACGGGGAGTAGCAGCAGGCTGCTAAGACAAATAAACAGCAATGAACTTCTTACAACTTTGCAGTACAGTGAAGCGGAAAGTAAAAGTCATATATCCAGCTCTGTGTACAGGGCACTACAGACTCCCAGCTGCCCAGTAATTTGTCTGGAACTATAGAGAGTCTAGAGTCCTGGAAGCTGGAAAGTTCGCTTAGGTAGCGTCCACAACCCTCGGTTCAGATGGACAAAATAAGCCCCCAGGGTCAAACACTCCCCCACGGCTGTACTGTACCTCATCTAGTCGGCAGCTATGACTGAAGCTCCAGCCCACTCCGTGTCTGTCAAGTAGTCTCGCGCTAGCCCGAGCCATAAGCACAAGGTAAGGAAGCTGCTTTCTGAGGGGGCTGCAAGCCTCTAACTGTTCAGGTTCCAATGGAGGGGTAAAGCCATACTGAAGGAATGATGGTTTTGGGCCACAGGTATCGAGAGCAGGCACCTTAATGATCTTGGTCGACCAATTGGCCAATGGGTCCAGGCTGTTATTCACGTTGAGCTGCAATGCCTGTAGCGCAATGTCCTTGACAGTGTTCTCCTTCTTTGGTTCACTGTAACATGTGTGAAAGGTGTCACAGCTTAGTTTCGGTAGACAAGCCCCAGATGCATCCCAGGTAAGAGAAAAGATGGTCGGGAGATGTGTAAACAAGGGCTGCGGCTCCCAAACACTGTGGGGTGCTCCAGTGGCGTACGGCCCTCTGGCCCTCTGTCTGTAAGGGTAAGCTGCGACTTGCTGCCAAAGTATCTGGTGTTCCACTCCTCTTGAAGGGCTCACCCCTTCACACACTCAGCGCCTATATGCACCGCAGCTCCCTGCTCCCAGTGAGCTAGCTGCTTGCTCCATCGCCTCTTCTGTATGTGGGCCGGTACCATCTTCTGACAGGGTCAGATGGATTGTGTCAACTTTGTAGATTTCAGGTGCCTGGGTCGAGTGCTTGTGTGGTTCAGGCAAAGGTTGTGCTCTTCTTACTGCTTTAGCGCAAGCCCCCTTTAGGGATGTGAATTCCTCCTGTAGTGCTTCATGCAGGCTTAGGAAGTGCGCATCTAGCATGGCTTTCACTTCATTCAGGATTAGTTTGGTGTCCAGCGCCATATTGGAAAGACAAAATACAGGTCTCCGTACCCGTTGATATAAGGGGTGACTAGTGCTTTTCCTTCTCTTTGTCAATAGTTGTGATTAACGAGTTGGCCAGTTACTATAGAACTGGTTTGATAACCCAGGGTCCTGGGGGGTATATTGGCGGCAGCTTTGACAGCACTATCAGGCTAGAGAGGCCTCTCAGTGTCGCGGCTAGCTGTAACACAGTCAGCTGAGGAACATAGGTAAGCCAATATGAGTAAGGTATCTCCAGGCTCCTCTTGGATAGCCCCATAAAGTGTGACTATGAATCCCAAAAAGAAAATTAAATTAAGGTTGAAAACTAACTCCAAAGTAACTTGTAAGACCTGGAGCTCCTCAAACACACGTCCTACCGCAACAGCTATAGGCTCCACCCCCCCAAATCTTACCTTTTTAATGCCAATTGATATTGCCACAGCTGGAACAACAGTAAATAACATGTGCGTCACCACAGTCTCCGAAGCTGTTGTCGGATGTATACAAAAACACTGATAAAGTATTCCTTTCGGGGCGCAAAGAGATGGCTATCGGAACACTCCAGGAACTTCCCAAGAGTCGCTGTCTTGTGTTTCTGGTGATGTTGGAGACATCTGGGTAGTGTACAGGGAGGCCCAAAATCCTCTTTTGTGGTGATAGTAGAGAATTAAATAAACTTTGGTTTCCTACCATACTCAAGACAATCTTGTAGTTCAAGCTTCGGACTTGCTGTGGGAAACAGTGGCCTGTCCATACCAGGAAGATGATTTAGACAGAAGTAACGAGCTCTGCTTGCAGGTGACACATGTTTATCGTCAATCATCAAAGGGGTTGCGTGCAGAATATGGCTGATGGACCCTTATTCACATGTTTGTCCAGAGCCACAACATTTGCAAACAGCCAGAAGAAAGGTCGGTTCTCACCAGCCTTAAGTTGAGCTTCATTTACCAAATGCTGATATTCAAAAAATAGACAAACAGTGCCTTAAAAAACACATTTGTGATATGGATTCACCAGAGCAAGGTCATTGCAAGTACTTCCCACGATAACAAAATTAAAATGCCACAACTCCGCAATCTTCCCCTTCACATTATTATTGTCACACTCCATTGTACTCCTATGCCCAGCTCCCTGCTCTTGTTTTTGTTGAGGGTCCTGGAGCCTCTGCTAAAAAGGCCTATGGAGTAAAGAAGTGTACTGGGTGTCTATTCAATGTTTTTTTAGATTTCCCGGTTGCAACTAATTATCTCTGTGTTTCTAAAATCAATGCCTTTCCTGTAATCTATTATTCAAAAGGATGCGATATGTCCTCTTTCATGCTGTTGTTTCTGTTGAGGCTCCGGGACCCTCTTATAAAAAGGCCTAAGAATAAATAAGTGTAGTGGGTGTCTAATCAATGATTTTTTCTATTTCCCGGGTCATATAAATGATCTCTGGGTTTCTAAAATCATTGCCTTTCCTGTAATCTATTATTCAAAAGGATGACATATGTCCTCTTTCATGCTGTTGTTTCGGTTGAGGCTCCGGGACCCTCTTATTAAAAAGGCCTAAGGATAAATAAGTGTACTGGGTGTCTAATCAATGTTTTTTTCTATTTCCCGGGTCATATAAATGATCTCTGGGTTTCTAAAATCAATGCCTTTCCTGTAATCTATTATTCAAAAGGATGACATATGTCCTCTTTCATGCTGTTGTTTCGGTTAAGGCTACGGGACCCTCTTATTAAAAAGGCCTAAGTATAAAGAAGTGTACTGGGTGTACAATCAATGTTTTTTTCTATTTCCCGGGTCATATAAATGATCTCTGGGATTCTAAAATCAATGCCTTAACTGTAATCAATTGTTCACAAGGATGCCATATGTCCTCTTTCATGCTGTTGTTTCTGTTGAGGCTCCGGGAGCCTCTGCTAAAAAGGCCTAAGGATAAAGAAGTGTGCTGGGTGTCCAATCAATGTTTTTTTTTATTTCACAGTTGCAAAAAAATTATCTATGGCTTTGTAAAATCTATGCCTTACCTGTCATCTATTGTTCAAAGAAGGATGGCATATGTGGTGTTTCATTCTGTTGTGGTTGTTGAGGGTCGTGGCTGTGGGACAGCGTATAAAACGGCTGAAGGAGAACAACCTGTACAGCCTTGCTCCTATTTTTAGGCAGGCCAGCTCTTTGCTTACATGCCCACAGACTCTGTAACGCATGCCTCTTTTAGGGAGAGGTGCAGCCATAATGCAGGGTCAGAACCTCTTCCTGCAACTGTTATACTCGATTTTGTGAAAGGAAGTAACCTTACCATGGTTCCCTGCATGCACGTATTGTTGTTATATTTTGGTGAGGGTAATCATGATGGCCATGTAGACCACCACCACTGAGAGTCCTGGAAGTAACAGGGATGAGATGAAAGAGCTAAGAATAGTAGAACTTGAAACAACAGAGTTAGCCATGGGTGTTAGTGCAAGACCGCTTGGCGTTTTTTTGGCTTTGGGTGCGGCTATTCATGCAGGCCATATAGAGCTGCCACATTCGGTGTTGTATCAGGTATTAAACTAATAAGAACAGTACTACCAAAATACAGCCAATGAAGGGCCTTATGAAGAGTGAGCCAAGGTTGGATTGTAGTATTTGGTTAGGCTAATCATGATGGCCATGTAGACCACCACCGAGAGTCCTGGAAGTAACAGGGATGATGAGATGAAAGTGCTAAGAATAGTACTACTTGAAACAACAGAGTTAGCCATGGGTGTTAATCCAAGACCACTTGGATTTATTTTTGTATTGGGTGCGGCTAATCATGCAGGCCATATAGAGCTGCCACCATTCGGTGTTGTATCAGCTATAAAAATAATAAGAACTGTACTATCAAAATACAGCCAATGAAGGGCCTATGAAGACGGAGCAAAGGTTGGATTGTAGTATTTTGTTCTGCTAATCATGATGGCCATGTAGACCACCCGCAACAGGGATGAAAGTGCTAAGAATAGTACTAATTGAAACAACCGAGTTAGCCATGGGTGTTAGTCTAAGACCACTCAGCTTTTTTTGGGGTTTGGGTGCAGCTAATCATGAAGGCCAGATAGACCTGCCACCATTTGGTGTTGTAACAGGTATTAAACTGCAAAGAACAGTACTACTTAACACAACCTACTTACCATGGGTCCCAGAGCATATGTTTGGTTATTATATTTTGTAAGGGTAATCAAGCAAGCCATATAGACCTCCACCGATAGGGTGAGTATGAGTAACAGCTATTAAAATGCGAAGGAAATTACTAATTAACACAACATAGTTACCATGGGTCGCAGACCAAGAGCAGATGTCTTATTATTATATTTTGTATGGGTAATCATCCAGGCCATATAGACCTCACCAATAGGGGGAGTTACAGAGATTAAAGTGCTAAGAATGGTAGTACTTAAAACACAACCTAGTTAAAATGGGTACCAGACCGCATGTCTTATTATTATATTTTTTTCAGGGTAATCAGGCAGGCCATATAGAACACCCCCGATAGGGGGGGGGGAACAGGGATTAAAGTGCTAAGAAAAGTACTAATTAACACAAGCTAGTTATCATGGGTCCAACACCGTGTGTCTTGATGTTATACTTTGTCAGGGTAATCATGCAGGGCCATATAGACCTCCCTTGATAGGGGGAGTAACAGGGATTACAGTTATAAGAATAGTACTACTTAAACACAACCTAATTACCAAGGGTCCAAGACCAGATGTTTTATTATTATACTTTGTCAGGCTAATCACGCAGGCCATATAGAGTTCCAACAAAAGGGGGGGGGGTAAGAGGGATTCAAGTGATAAGAAAAGTTTTACTTAACACAACAAAATTACCATGGGTCCCAGACCGCGTGTCTTGTTGTTATACTTTGTCAGGGTAATCATAACCGCCATATAGACCTCCACCAATAGGGGGAGTTACAGGGCTGAAAGTGCGAAGCATAGTACTACTTAACACAACCTAGTTGGGTCCCAAGAACGCATGTTTAATTATTAGACTTTATCAGGGTAATTATATATCTAACAAATCTATCTATTTCTCTTCTATCGATTCTATCTAACTATCAATCTATGTATATCTATCTATCCTATCTATCAATCTATCTTCTGTCCGGGATGTTTTGAGACAGCCACTTGTATTTCTGACAAATTTGAAGTAGGAGGACAGAACAATCATCTTCTTCCATCTCCCGGTTCCACAAATGAAGGCCATATAGACCTCATCTGATAGGGGGAGTAACAGGTTGTAGCAAAATGTTAGAATAGTACTACTTAAACACACCACGGGGGTAACAGACCGCATGTCTTATTGTTATACTCTGTCCAGGGAAATTATATATATTTCAAATCCATTTATTTATATATCAAATCGATCGAACTATCAAAAGTATCAATCAAATGTAGATTGCATCTATTGATCGATGTAATTCGTATCTATAAAATGTATATTACATATTTTGGTTGATTGTCATTCGTATCTATAAAATGTATATTGCATCTTTGATTCGATAACATTCTTATCTATCAAATGTATATTGCATCTATTGATCGTTGTAATTCGTATCGATCGAATGTATATTGCATCTATTGAGCTAATGTACAGTGTATCGATCATATGTATATTGCATCGATTGAGCTATGTTATCTATGTATTCTATCTATCAAATCTATCTATCTCGTGGTTGTGCAACGTGGACTGTTTGCGGTTGATTGGCGGTGCGTAACACTTGGAGTTTGCTCTGTCACTGTGATGTGGCCGTAAACCTTACACTACCTGATAGATACGACATCATATTTGATGTTTTAAAGCACGTTATTGCAAACAATTTGGGAATGTTAGTTTGATTTAGGCCCATTATGGCTTAAAAGCAGACTCTGCATAAACTATGTAATTTTCATGGAGTTTTTGCAGGGATTCCCCTCCAGCATGTGACAGTCCAGGTGTTAGTACCCTTGAAACAACTTTCCATCACTATTGTGGCCAGAAAGAGTCCTTGTAGGTTTTAAAGTTCGGCCTGCCTATTGAATTCAATGGTGGTTCGCACGGTTCGTGGGGTTCGCGAACAATACCGGAAGTTCGAGTACGCCGTTCGCGAACCGAAAATTTTAGGTTTGCGACATCACTACTGGTGATCAATTTAGGAGTCAGAGTCAAGTTGGTGAGTAATAAACTTTGGGGTTTAGGGTTACAGTTTTTTGGGGATGGGGTTTTATTATTTATGTTTTAAATAATAAAACAAACAAGCAAAAATAACTAAATTTTAAATTATATAAAATACTTAAAATAATATGCATTATACATGACAATACAAATAATTTTAACATTGTATATAAATGTAGCAACATAGCTCCTATAGTTATAGGGAGTTTTTTTAATACTTTAATAGTCAGATAGATTGCAGGCATGCATAGGGAGTTAGCTGTGCATTCCAGGGGGAGTATAGCTAAAATATGAGGTAGGTGAAGCATTTTGTGGGAGCTAGCTGGGCATTCAAGGGGAGTAATCTGCACTTTAAAGGTGATACATCAACATCAGTGAGATATATTCCAATCTCTGAAATAAAGGTTACGAGTAGGGTATCAGCCATGTTTGTCTCACCACCTTTTCAGTGGCAAGATTTTAAGTGTTTTGACACATAAACCATTTGGTTACAGTAAGCACACTGTCTGCACTGTGTAGGAACACTTAAAAATGTTCCTCTTCACCCCGCAGAAACTGCTGGTATGTGGCAATGTTGGCAATGTTTTAATGACGTAGTGCTCCTCAGTGACGTGCATTGAGGTCAGAGGCAGGTGAGGCACTGGCTAGGATATGCCTTCATTCTTTAGATATCCTTTGTTGAAGAAATAGCAATGTACATGGGTGAACCAATCACATGAGGTATCTATTGTGCAGCCACCACTCAGCAGCTACTGAGCATATTTAGATATGATTTTCATTTAAGGATATCAAGAGAATGAAGGAAATTAGATATTAGATGTAAATTGGACAGAGGGGGTGGGAGAGACAGGGAGAGAGATAGTCAGAGAGACAGAGGGGGAGAGAGAGACAAAGAGACAGAGGGGAGAGAGAGAGACAACGAAAGACAGAGGATAGAGAGACAGAGAAAGAGACCATGGGGGAGAATGAGACACGTAAGGAGAGAGACAGAGGGGGTGGGAGAGACAGGGAGAGAGAGATGGATAGAGAGAGAGAGACAGAAAAAGCGAGAGAGGGAGAGAAAGAGAGAGAGAGAGAAGAGAGAGACACACAGAGGGAGAGAGAGAAAGAGAGACACAGAGGGGAGAGAGAGAGACAGACAGAGGGGAGGGAGAGAGACAGAGGGGGTGGGAGAAAGGGAGAGACAGAGGGGGGAGGGAGAAAGGGAGAGACAGAGGGGCAGGGAGAAAGGGAGAGACAGAGGGGAGGGAGAGAGAGAGAAGACAGAGGGGAGAGAGAGAGACAGAGGGGAGAGAGAGAGAGAGACAGAGGGGAGAGAGAGAGACAGATGGGAGAAAGAGAGACAGGGGGATGGAGAAAGGGAGAGACAGAAGGGAGAGAGAGGAGAGAGAGAGAGAGAGAGGAGAGAGAGAGACAGAGGGGGAGGGATAAAGAGACAGAGGGGGAGGGATAGAGAGACAGAGGGGGAGGGATAGAGAGACAGAGGGGGGAGAGAGAGAGATACAGAGGGGAGAGACAGAGGGGAGAGATAGACAGAGGGGAGAGAGAGAGAGAGAGAGAGAGAGAGAGAGAGAGAGAGAGAGAGAGAGAGACAGAGGGGAGAGAGAGAGAGAGAGACAGAGGGGGAGGGATAGAGAGACATAGGGGAAAGAGAGAGACAGATGGGAGAAAGAGAGAGACAGAGGGGAGAAAGAGAGAGACAGAGGGGAGAAAGAGAGAGACAGAGGAGAGAGAGAGAAAGACAGAGGGGAGAGAGACAGGGGGGAGAGAGAGACAGAGGGGAGATTGAGAGAGACAGAGGGGAGAGAGAGAGAGACAGAGGGGAGAGAGAGAGAGAGAGAGAGAGAGAGACAGAGGGGAGAGAGAGAGACAGAGGGGGAGAGAGAGAGAGAGAGAGAGAGAGAGAGAGAGAGAGAGACAGAGGGGGGAGAGAGAGAGAGAAGAGAGAGAGACAGAGAGAGAAGAGAGAGAGACAGAGAGAGAAGAGAGAGAGACAGAGGGGGAGAGAGGGAGAGAGAGAGAGAGACAGAGGGGAGAGAGAGAGACAGAGGGGAGAGAGAGAGACAGAGGGGAGAGAGCGACAGAGGGGAGAGGGAGAGAGAGAGACAGAGGGGAGAGAGACAGAGGGGAGAGAGAGAGACAGAGGGGGAGAGAGAGAGAGAGAGACAGAGGGGAGAGAGACAGAGGGGAGAGAGAGACATAGGGGAGAGAGAGAGACAGAGGGGAGGGAGAGAGACAGAGGGGAGAGAGACAGAGGGGAGAGAGAGACAGAGGGGAGAGAGAGACAGAGGGGAGAGAGAGACAGAGGGGAGAGAGAGAGAGAGACAGAGGGGAGAGAGAGAGACAGAGAGAGAGACAGAGGGAAGAGAGAGAGACAGAGGGGAGAGAGAGAACCAGAGGGGAGGGAGAGAGACAGAGGGGAGAGAGACAGAGGGGAGAGAGAGACAGAGGGGGAGAGAGAGACAGAGGAGAGAAAGAGGGGAGAGAGAGACAGAGGGGAGAGAGAGACAGAGGGGAGAGAGAGAGAGACAGAGGGGGAGAGAGACAGAGGGGAGAGAGAGAGAGACAGAGGGGGAGAGAGAGAGACAGAGGGGAGAGAGACAGAGGGGAGAGAGAGTCAGAGGGGAGAGAGACAGAGAGAGAGAGAGAGACAGAGGAGAGAGAGACAGAGGGGAGAGAGATAGACAGAGGGGAGAGAGATAGATAGAGGGGGGGAGAGAGATAGAAAGAGGGGGAGAGAGACAGAGGGGAGAGAGAGAGAGGGGGAGAGAGAGAGAGAGGGGAGAGAGTGAGAGAGAGAGGGGGGGAGAGAGTGAGAGAGAGGGGAGAGAGTGGAGACAGAGGGGAGAGAGATACTGCATTGTGCAGTGTGCACAAGGTGGCTGCTCATTCTGTAAAATAAATTTTGTAAGCAGAGAAGATGTCAGACTCAGACATTCAGTAGTAGGCAGCAACACTGACCGGGTCAGACTCAAAATTTAACATCAGAGAGGGGGAGGCCACTATTCTCTGCCTAATAATCCCGGTCAGTGTTGCTGCCTACTACTGAGTGTCTGAGTCTGACATCTTCTAGTCTGCTTACAAAATTTATTTTACAGAATGAGCAGCCATCTTGTGCACACTGCACAATGCACATAATATATTAAATATATTATGTGCATTGTGCAGTGTGCACAAGATGGCTGCTCATCATTCTGTAAAATAAATTTTGTAAGCAAACTAGAAGATGTCAGACTCAGACACTCAGTAGTAGGCAGCAACACTGACTGGGACCATCAGGCACAAAGTTTATTTAACATCAGAGGGGGCGGGCGGCCACTACTCCGCCTAACTGCCTTAGTGCCCACTGTCTACTGCCTACTGTTCACAAAATCACAAGATGCCGGCTGCTCATTTGAGTCTCAAATAAATTTTAGTAAGCAGAGGAGAAGATGATGTCACATCAGAGTCTCATTACATGTCATTGACGCCCGGTCACTTACTCATCAGTCATCACACAGTCCCCCTCTGCTCTGATCTTAAGTGTCTGTGTGAGACTCACACAGACACTTAACATCAGAGCAGAGGGGTGGGGGGGGCGGCGGCCGCGGCCACTACTTGTCTCTCAGTCTCTACTCTCTGCCTTATTATATTTACTGCAGTGCTCACAATAAATCATCACATCACAGTCACACACAATGGCTTGTCATTCTGACTTACTTGTGTGACTGTGTTGGCGTCGGCGATGGCTCCTCAGTGACCAGTCAGGGCAAGCAGGACCAGGAGGCAGCAGCAGCTGCGATTAGCTCAGGCTCCACTCACTGACAGTTAGTACCAAACAGTTAGCAATGAGTGGCACTGACTGTTGTTCCCCCGCGCCGTCAGACTGCTCCTCGTTGCGCATCGCGCAGTAGATACCATACAGTAGGGCCAGGGAGTCAACCAGTGTTGATTGGCTGAGCCGGTCTCCCAGGGAAAATACGAGGCCTCATAAGAGGTGCCTCTTTCACAGTTTTTTCAGCTGCGCTGCTGCTGCAAATCACCACCGGGTGGTGCTGCAGAGCGGCTAGTAATAAAAATACATGTAAAATATTGCGCAATAGAGAAACACCAGAACCCAGTGCCTCTCTATTGCACAATATTATAGAGCTAGAAATGTAAAAAAAAAAAAATAATAACTTTATTTAACTTTTTTTTTTTTTAATAAAATTATATATTTTTTTTTTCATTTGTCCCAAATGGCAGGTGCGGCAGTGCCTCACCCTGCCTCCTAATGAGTGCACGTCACTGGTGCTCCCTATTATATTGTATGGGAGAAACATCACCACTCACCAGCACTTCGAGGGTCTGCCCCTTTTATTCAAACATGTTGGTGTTTTGAATTTGGTGCTTATGCCCCAATGATAAAAGGATCATCAGACCCATGATAAATGGCTTTTTTTAACTTGTTAGTCTTACAGTCCATGCATCCAGTGATATTTTTTAAAAAACTGGGCGTTACCCTCTCTGTCCTCGACGAGTTGTTATATGCCTTTCATAGGAAACAATATCTGTGTGAGTGAAAATCTGCCTACATCGGCAGTGAATTCGGATATTGGATCTTAGGACCATTTTTGCACAAGATAGAATGTACTTTCACTAAAAGTAAAAATGGTTTTCTGTGTAGTAACAGTTGAAATAATAGTTAGGTAAATTAAGTGTCATTGTACATTCAGCAGATTCCTTAAAATTAAAAAATCTCACCACTGAAAAGCTGGCAAGACTAGTATGGGTGAAAAGGTGCATCTACGAAGTAAGAAATGTCCATTTAAAATGAGAAACTGTGTGGCAATGTTTTCCCTATTAAAATACAGGTTGCTCCCATGGAACGCCCAGAAACTCCCATAAAAAAAACTATATATTTGCCATGTATGCTGTTGAGTTTTGTGAACACACCTACAACTTTAATATCAGCACAGTATTGGTGACTCTGACCTACAGTTACCAGCTTTTTCCAGTTCAGAGGTCACAAGACAAAGTTTGGTGAAAAAAACAGTTGGAAATCTAAGCAAACACTGTATGAAAACATCAGAAGAAAGGAAAGGATACCACAGGATTCACAAACAAATTTTACAACCCTTACAAACATTTAGCATTTTAGGACAGATGGTGTAATAAACTGCAAGCCCTGATTTTATCTCCTTTCAGAGCTGTAATAGATTATGTTCCTACCACCATTAGCCTAAGGAAGTGAGACTTTTCTACCTCCACTGGTCTCTGACTGAGGAATTTGCAGCTGGGTGTGGGCTGGGCTGTGTGAGAGAATGAATGACTATTTAGATGAGTTAGTTGCAATTGTATGTAGACTCTTCTCCTTACTCACACTCTACCCTTTCAAGCCTCTTTCTCTCTCTCTCTCTCTCTCTCTTCGGTCTTTTTCTTTCTCTCTCTCTCTCTCCCTTTCCCCCTCCCCCCCCTAAGTTAGTAATTTGTTTCTTTTTGAATACTTATTTTCTGTTTAATAAAATAAATATTACATTTCTTCAAGCAGCGTCCTAATATCCTAAGATAAAGGTAATATCAATGAGGAAACAGCAACTAAATAGTAAGCAGATTCTATCGCCTAGATTTAGAGTTTTGTCGGTAAAGACCCGCGGTGCTAATGCTCCTTTTTTTCCAGCGCACCCTTAAGACAACGCTGGCATTTAGAGTTGTCTGAATGGCTGTGTTAGCCTCAGAAAAGGGAGCGCTGAGCATAATTTAGCTCCACTTCAACCCTCAATACCAGCATTGCCTACGGTAGCGGTAAGCTGGAAAAACGTGCTCGTGCACGATATCCCCATAGGAAACAATGGGGCTGAGCTGGCTTGAAAAAACCTAACACCTGCAAAAAAGCAGCGTTCAGCTCCTAACGCAGCCCCATTGTTTCCTATGGGGAAACACTCTCTAAGTCTACACCTAACACCCTAACATGAACCCAGAGTCTAAACACCCCTAACCTTACACTTATTAACCCCTAATCTGCCGCCCCAGCTATCGCTGACACCTACATTATATTATTAACCCCTAATCTGCCGCTCCGGACACCGCCGCAACCTACATTATAGCTATGAACCCCTAATCTACTGCCCCTAACATTGCCGACACCTATATTATATTTATTACCCCCTAATCTGCCCCCCCCTACATCACCGCCACCTACCTACACTTATTAACCCCTAATCTGCCGACCGGACCTAGCCACCACTATAATAAATGTATTAACCCCTAAACTGCCGCACTCCCCCCTTCGCAAAACACTATAATACATTTTATTAACCCCTAATCTGCCCTCCCTAACATTGCCGCCACCTACCTACAATTATTAACCCCTAATCTGTCACCCCCAATGTCGCCACTACTATAATAAAGTTATTAACCCCTAAACCTAAGTCTAACCCTAACCCTAACACCCCCCTAACTTAAATATAATTTAAATTAATCTAAATAAATTTACTATAATTAAATAAATTATTCCTATTTAAAATTAAATACTTACCTATAAAATAAACCCTAATATAGCTACAATATAACTAATAGTTACATTGTAGCTATTTTAGGATTTATATTTATTTTACAGGCAACTTTGTATTTATTTTAACTAGGTACAATAGCTATTAAATAGTTAATAACTATTTAATAGCTATCTAGTTAAAATAATGAAAAATTACCTGTAAAATAAATCCTAACTTAAGTTACAAATACACCTAACACTACACTATCAATAAATTAATTAAATAAATTACCTACAATTAGCTAAACTAAAATACAATTCAATAAACTAATCTATAATACAGGGAGTGCAGAATTATTAGGCAAGTTATATTTTTGAGGATTAATTTTATTATTGAACAACAACCATGTTCTCAATGAACCCAAAAAGCTCATTAATATCAAAGCTGAATATTTTTGGAAGTAGTTTTTAGTTTGTTTTTAGTTTTAGCTATTTTAGGGGGATATCTGTGTGTGCAGGTGACAATTACTGTGCATAATTATTAGGCAACTTAACAAAAAACAAATATATATACCCATTTCAATTATTTATTTTTACCAGTGAAACCAATATAACATCTCAACATTCACAAATATACATTTCTGACATTCAAAAACAAAACAAAAACAAATCAGTGACCAATATAAGCCACCTTTCTTTGCAAGGACACTCAAAAGCCTGCCATCCATGGATTCTGTCAGTGTTTTGATCTGTTCACCATCAACATTGCCTGCAGCAGCAACCACAGCCTCCCAGACACTGTTCAGAGAGGTGTACTGTTTTCCCCTCCTTGTAAATCTCACATTTGATGATGGACCACAGGTTCTCAATGGGGTTCAGATCTAGGTGAACAAGGAGGCCATGTCATTAGATTTTCTTCTTTTATACCCTTTCTTGCCAGCCACGCTGTGGATGTACTTGGACGCGTGTGATGGAGCATTGTCCTGCATGAAAATCATGTTTTTCTTGAAGGCTACAGACTTCTTCCTGTACCACTGCTTGAAGAAGGTGTCTTCCAGAAACTGGCAGTAGGAACTGGGAGTTGAGCTTGACTCCATCCTCAACCCGAAAAGGCCCCACAAGCTCATCTTTGAATGATACCAGCCCCAAACCAGTACTCCACCCTCCACCTTGCTGGCGTCTGAGTCGGACTGGAGCTCTCTGCCCTTTACCAATTCAGCCACGGGGCCCATTCATCTGGCCCATCAAGACTCACTCTCTTTTCATCAGTCCATAAAACCTTAGAAAAATCAGTCTTGAGATATTTCTTGGCCCAGTCTTGACGTTTCAGCTTGTGTGTCTTGTTCAGTGGTGGTCGTCTTTCAGCCTTTCTTACCTTGGCCATGTCTCTGAGTAATTGCACACCTTGTGCTTTTGGGCACTCCAGTGATGTTGCAGCTCTGAAATATGGCCAAACTGGTGGCAAGTGGCATCTTGGCAGCTGCACGCTTGACTTTTCTCAGTTCATGGGCAGTTATTTTGCGCCTTGGTTTTTCAACACGCTTCTTGCGACCCTGTTGACTATTTTAAATGAAACGCTTGATTGTTCGATGATCACGCTTCAGAAGCTTTGCAATTTTAAGAGTGCTGCATCCCTCTGCAAGATATCTCACTATTTTTGACTTTTCTGAGCCCTGTCAAGTCCTTCTTTTGACCCATTTTGCCAAAGGAAAGGAAGTTGCCTAATAATTATGCACACCTGATATAGGTTGTTGATGTCATTAGACCACACCCCTTCTCATTACAGAGATGCCACATCACCTAATATGCTTAATTGGTAGTAGGCTTTCGAGCCTATACAGCTTGGAGTAAGACAACATGCATAAAGAGGATGATGTGGTCAAATACTCATTTGCCTAATAAGTCTGCACTCCCTGTACAAAAAAAACCAAGCACTAATTTACAGAAAATAAAAAATTTTTACAAGAAGTTTAAGCTAATTACACCTAATCTAAGCCCCCTAATAAAATAAAAAAGCCCCCCAAAATAATAAAATGCCCTACCCTATTCTAAATTACAAAGTAATCAGCTCTTTTACCAGCCCTTAAAAGGGCTTTTTGCGGGGCATAGCCCCAAATTAATCAGC
The DNA here is from genome assembly GCF_027579735.1 of Bombina bombina. NCBI lineage: Eukaryota > Metazoa > Chordata > Amphibia > Anura > Bombinatoridae > Bombina > Bombina bombina. The sequence goes on from NC_069501.1 coordinate 821,906,722, forward strand.
TCTTTTACCTGTAAATAAAAATACAACGCCCCCAACATTAAAACCCACCACCCACATACCCCTACTCTAACCCACCCAAAACCCCCCTTAAATAAACCTAACACTAACCCCCTGAAGATCTCCCTACCTTGAGTCGTCTTCACTCAGCCGAGCCGAATTCTTCATCCAAGCGGAGCAAGAAGAGGTCCTCCATCAGGTAGAAGTCTTCATCCAAGCAGGGCAAGAAGAGGTCCTCCATCCTGTAGAAGTCTTCATCCAAGCGGGGCAAGAAGAGGTCCTCCATCTGGTAGAAGTCTTCATCCAAGCGGGGTCTTCTATCTTCATCCATCCATAGCGGAGCCGGGCCATCTTCTTCCATACAGCCGACGTGGAGCCATCCTCTTCAACCGACGGACTAACGACGGTTCCTTTAAGGTACGTCATCCAAGATGGCGTCTCTCGAATTCCGATTGGCTGATAGGATTCTATCAGCCAATCGAAATTAAGGTAAGAAAAATCTGATTGGCTGATTCAATCAGCCAATCAGATTGAAGTTCAATCTGATTGGCTGATCCAATCAGCCAATCGGATTGACCTCACATTCTATTGGCTGATCGGGGGGCTGGTAAAAGAGCTGATTACTTAATAATTTAGAATAGGGTAGGACAC